>NW_028123047.1:0-211152 GCF_965194805.1 Balaenoptera borealis
GCAGGTATATTTAGGAAGCTGTTAGCCGGACATCACCTACTAGTATCATGTAAGTAGGCCGTCCGAAGTAGGAAGCTTAGGGGAAAAACCTGGAGGAAAACTTAAAAGCTTAAGCCACACCTCTACACTACACCACCTTTCACAATTTCTTCTCAGATAAGCATCATCCCCATCAGTGAAGAAACTCGTTCGTACCTCATAATAGGAAAAACAGGCCTAAAGATTCAATGTGTGTCTTGGGAGGTCCCATCTATGCGATATCTTCCTGGGACCAGAAAAGGCCCCAGGAAGATCCATCTCTGCACCCCTGAAAGCTTACCACCAAGGAAAATGACTAGGTCCATAGATTTCCTCCCTCAAACCAGCTTACCTCACACATAGATCATTAGCAACTCCGCCCTTACTCACATTATCACAGTCACAAGAGTGGTTAGGGAGAAAAGCACTAACCAGGGGAACTAAAACAGAGGCAATCCAGGCCAAGCTGGGCTGGTGGCAGATATCTTGCTCCTTACGCTCGGGTGCATAATGCGACTCACCACAGTGCCTTTTTCACAGACCCTTTTGAACGTTTCTCCACAGAATCCAACAGCTCAAGTTAGTTCATGACGCTTCAAGGTCAACAATCGTCAAGAGAAAAACATGCAATATGTCTTACAATGTTGGATTCCTTACAAACAGGACAAGGAGATAACCATGTAGACAAAACCAGAGCATTTGAAAACATCTGTATTCTACAAACACACCAGTGAATGCTATAAATAAGGTACTATGACATAAAACAAAATGAAAACTAGATGTGAGACTCTTCTCTTCAGTGTACAGACTTCATGGCAGTTGCTGCACACTATCTAGCTACTTAGATCTTTAACTCTCTGTTCTGTTAATACCAAATGAGGCCCAAGTGTGTCAACCTGTTTCCCACAGAAACCAAAAAGTCTACATGCATCTCTTTTCTCCTGTGCCCTTTCACCTTACCTGCTCCCAATTCTCCACCAACGTCCTCCTCTTTCTCTAATTATTCTCCTCTTCATTTTGCTTGGCCTTGCCCCCAAGCATGCAAGACAGAGAGTCCTAGAGGTCCAAGATTCTAGAGTGGCTGTTTGCAAGGCGGAGGAGATTACAGTAACTGCCACACTGTATATACTTCTGTGCAAAGAAAAAGGGACAGTGTTCAGAATGTCTCTCACATATAACAAGAGCTGGAGATGGCAGGATACCTGTGTGGCCCAAGGAACTAGAGCTAGCAAATTATGGGCCAAACAATTGCAACCAAAGGCTGGAAGAGGAAAGGTCTGCAACCAGCTCTGTCTCCTAGCTCTCTGGTATTTGCTGCCAACGGGCAGAGTCTATTTCGTGAAGCATCAAGCACTGAAAAGAAGACTCCTGCTGCTGGAAGTTGACAGGAAGTAACGTCCAATGCAAGATCAAGGCTTGTCCTCGAAGCAATGCCCATAATGGAAGAAAAAAAAAAAAGAGAAAGCGGAAGAGAAACGTTAAGTCGCAAGTCCAACCTGGCCCCCAGCCTAGCCCAGCCCAAGGAAGGTAGGAGTCAAGGAGAAGAAACTAAAAGAGAAGAGCCTTGGACCACAACATTCTCCACAAGGTACACTCAACAAACTTCACCCTACTCTTGAACCAAGTTACAAAAAGAGCTTCTTAATCCCTACTTTGGCTCCTTAAAAGCTGCTATCAGTTCACTCATTAGACACATATGATTTCAGAACAACTGTAATAGTTCAAACTAGATGGCTCTTTCCTTCCTAAGGATTATTAATTAAAGAAGATCTATATAGCTCTAAGTATATGATACATAAAATAGAATACTCTGTAGAATATAAGTAACTCTTAGTTCAGTGTATTAATGAACGTCTGTAAGAAATGTTGCAATGATTTCCCTAATGGAAGAGCCTGGGGGAGGTAAATCTGTCTTCTAGGATTTCCTCCCCAGAGCTCAGAAACTCAGGTGTTGTTTTAGCTCTCCTACACTCTCTTCACCCAAGCCCGCCTTCCTGTTGGGGATCGGACCTCCCTATTGGCTCTCTCATACCTTTCAACTGCCTGCTTTGTGACATCACTCTCCTACCAAACCTACTACCACTTGGTAGAGCCTTGGGGTTTCCGTGGAGCTGTTTGGACCAGTAACCAGTGACCTCTGTACTGGACACGTGCGCCGTTCAGCTGCAGCCACTCGGACATCCTCTAGTGTTGTCTCCTCATCCCTTGTACCTGCAGTGGATGCTTCCTCTTCTCTGACCATGTCAGGTAAGAAAAGAAACTTTGGAAAGTTTTGCGTTCGATTTCTTTTGCCCCTAAATTGAGTAAGTAGGAGATTCAAAATAGCATGGAATAATGAGGGAAAGTATTGAACTACAAGTCTGGAGACCTAATTTCAGTTTTGACTTTGACGTTTACTATCTGTGTGACTTTGGACAAATCACTGGCTGTCTCACAAAGCCTGTTGCTTTCCTTAACTGTTACGTTAGGATACCACGTTGGGTTGATCACTCTGATCCCCTTCTTTTCCAGTATTGAGCCTTAAAGGGTACCCATGTAGAAAACGAAATCAGACACTTCTCAAGAGTGTTTCAACAGAAACATAGAAAAGCCAGGGGACATAGAAAACTAGCAATATATACCAAGATGTTTCATCTCTAATGGTCTCCCTCCACTAGGATTTCGACTAGTTGAAAAGAGAGAATAGGGAGAGAGGATGGAGAGTACTGGGCTCTACAGGGAGGCACAGAGTCGAGCGTAAGGAAGTTTAGGATGGTTTTCATTAGCACAGGCCAACAGGCACCAAGAGATGGGAGAAAATGTAAGAATGAAGAGGGAAAGCATAGAGGAGCTCTCAAGAAAAACGGAGTTTGCAATGGAATGCTGATGGGAACCAAAGATTTTCAATTAAAGCAGAAACAGCACAGAGGGAAACCTGCTCAGAGCAGGGCAAAACCAAGTTGATGGTAGCAAACCCTTACATTAACAGACTAAGAAGGAAAGTAAGGCCAGAACAGGGGATCACCAGGAAAGGCAGCTTATCAGAAAAGTCATACTCCGTTTTCTTTCTTTTATTGCCTCTCTGAATACAGTTGGCCACTTGACAGTTTTGAATATAAACATTTTAGAAATACGTTTTAGAAATGATGCCTCCTATAAACAAGCAACCACAGTGGTTATCTAGGGGGCTGCTTTTCAGTGTTTTATTCTTTCTAATTTTTAAACTAGGTAGACATTTCACCAATTCAACATTTTAAGTGATATCTTCTAAATTGAATCAGAAGGACTATTTTCCTTGGTGTGCTATGTAGGTTCTAAGGCAAGGCTGCTTTTCATTTTTACAGTTATTTCCTTCCTAACACAGAGAGCACATTGATCAACAGCCATCGTTCGCTTGTAGAGCTTAGCTACCGAAGAAGAAGAAGAAAAAGTCAAGCCCCACATCTCTAATTCCCCCCCCCACTTAGGGAATTCCCTGGCGGTCCAGTGCTTAGGACTCGGTGCTTTCACGGCCAGGGCCACGCGGCGCGGCCAAAGAAACAAAACAAACAAACATCCACGTTTATCGAAAACCATATTGTGGAGTCCTGTGGATTTTCTTACATTTGAAAATCTTTTTTAATTGGATTCTAGGCATGATGGTTTTTTGAGGTTTTGGGATGCCATCTTCTTGGATGCTGAAGATGATTCTAATCTAAGTTCTAGGATAAATCCAAAAACCTTCCTGATACATTTTAAGCTTCCTTTCTGCTTATTATATAAGCTATATTCATTGAAATATATATTTCTCCTAGGCTTAATACCTCTTACTTGCTGGGTAAAAATATGAAGGAGCACAATAATGAAACTCTTTTACACTTATTATTTTGCTGTCTGCTTCGTACCGGTTTTCATTGAAATACTTGTCTATATGTGTTGTGGCTACCTATACATGCACATTTATTGCATTCTGTTGCTTGTTATGCATTTTTTACTGACATACCTTCTCTGTCTGTATGCATTGGCTAGGAATTCATTCACCTCTATCACCTCCATCGTGTCTTCTGGTTAATAGTATTCACTAAAATAGAGTGGGCAAAATTCACTTTCATAATATTGCATGGATAGTACAGAATGCCATTTGTTAGTAAATTCATTAGGCTTCGATACTTGCCACATACCCCAGTTTTCATTAATATCTATGGATTTCTTTTTCGTTAACGTAATATGCTTGTCATGATTTTTCTTTGTCTTTCTAGAACTTATTGTATCTTCCTCCATATAAATCATACGCAACAGATCAGCTTATTCATCTATTAATTATTACTGCTATTATTATTGGTGGTGGTGTTATAACCACTTTATAGGTGAGGAATCTGAAGTAATCAGATAACTTTTCCCTTTCCAAAAGCACTTAAGAAATCCACTTTCGGGTAATCATTTTGAGGTAGGATGAGAAACCAGGCTTGAAGAGGGCAAAAATGACTCTTTCAATTCACCAGTTGGACTGAGCTGTACGTCACCTCTAGGTAATAGCGTGGGAACTGCACAAGCAAAGGGAGACACTGAAGACGACAATGGTAATAGCCGTACTGTTTTCTAATGGACAAAAAAAATGCCTATATTATAAGTTCTATTTCTCCTGCTTTCTGGCAGTATCATGCTCAGAGTGGAGTCCTGGCAAGGAAGTCAGGATACTTAGGTTCTGAAACCTGGTAATGATACTAACATAATGAGAGAACTTGAACAAGTCAACCCGACCTCTCTGAGCCTCAGTTTCCTTACTCACGAAATGAGACTGAGAACATCGAAGTTCTCTAAGGGCCTCCTAGTTCTAAAATGCTTCCAGTCTAGGAAATAGCATAGAAGTCAATACGAGTGCAGGCTGAAGGGAAAGACAGGGCAGGGAGAAGGTTGCTTCCAGCCTAGAGAACAATCTCTGAACCACACCACTTGGCTCTTCTGCCCGTCTGTGCCCAAGATGGGAGCACAGGCAGTTAATAGAGAAGAGTGGAAAACTGCTCAGTCCTTACAGCCATCATTAACTGTCTGATTTTGGGTTTCTCAGGAAGTAGTGATAGTAGAGGTGTCCTGATAGCAAGAACCTTCAGATGATGCCGTTCCTCAAACGTAGTGAGAATTTCTCAACCTCCCTGAGTTTTTCATGACCCTCTTGTTCTTACAGAAAATTTCCAACATCCATCTCTACTTGGAACTCTAAATTCTCTGCAGCATTCTCCTCCTGTGGTGAGCAATGCAACTTCCCTAACACGAAGTGTCTGCAACTTCTCCAGAGTCTCTGCCCCTGCCGTCAGTTCGGCATCGGCTACTGGTACCCCTTTCCAGACACTCATGGGTAGTGCCTACCTTTACCAACATTCTAGCACGACTATGTTATCTGGAGTTACTGACCACAGCCAGATCTCCACTTCAGCTGCTTCCTATCCAGGTGTTCTTGAGTGGGACATCACAGCAAGCACTGAAAAGAATTCTTCTTCACTCGGAGACTTTACTCTGGCACTCACTGACCGCCACACAGCTGCCTCCTCCATGTTTCTGGCAGCCCAGTATGATAAAACTTCAGACGCCAAGAACATGGTCCCTCTACATCCATCGCTTTCTGCCAGCCTTGCTCAGGGAACACCATCTCAGATTCCAAATCAGGGGCAGAGCCGCCTGCCACTTCCCTGCCAGGAAGGGAGCCAGGTATATTACTATAACCAAGGCACACTGGGGTCTTTACTGTATGGAGAACTTGGCTCCTGCCCGCAATCCTACGGCTCGGCGTCATACACAGGAAGTCGGGCCTCTGGGCAACCAGAAATGGGAATGGGACTGAAGGAGATTCAGCCCACAAATATCCGACCACCAGCTTCCACCTCTGCAGTCTGCCACCCTGTGTCTGCTCAACGCATCACAGAAACAAGTTTTCAAGGTGAGTATAACAAACGCCAGAGAAAGTTGAAGAATGAGGTCGGCACTCAAAAATGGGGTCAAATCGACAGCTGGGAAGGGGTGTAGAGGCAGGTAGAATTTAGATCCTGAGCCTTTAATAACCACTACCTTCGCTCAGTGCCCTCTGTTTTTAGACTCTCTATGAGAACACCTAGGGCTTCCCTGGTGGCGCCGTGGTTAAGAATCCGCCTGCCAATGCAATGCGGGGGACACGGGTTCGAGCCCTGGTCTGCGAAGATCCCACATGCCGTGCAGCAACTAAGCGCATGTGCCACAACGACGGAGCCTGCATTCTAGAGCCCGTGAGCCTCAACTACCGAAGCCCACGTGCCTACAGCCCATGCTCCGCAACAAAGAGAAGCCACCGCGATGAGAAGCCCGCACACCGCAACCAAGAGTAGCCCCCGCTAGCCGCCAACTAGAGAAAGCCCGTGCACAGCAATGAGAGACCCAGTGCAGCCAAAAAAATAAATACGTAGAATAAATAAGTTCAAACAGTAAATAAATACATAAACATAAATTACAAAAAAAAGAACACCTAATGCAGGTGGGAAGGTGGGAGGGCCACTGTAGAGGTCATCTATGCTACATGTACAAGAACCCCGAGAGCACACCAATCGGTACCACACTTTTCACTGCTGTAGCCGATCGTTCCCCCTGTACTGCCACACTGTAGCACTCCCTTCCCTCATCTACTGCTATAGTCTCTTCGGAAGGTGTTTCAGAACTCTTGTTATGAGAGTGCCAGTTGAACTGTCCTCACTTCCTTCATTTATACCAGGATTGAAGACCTTGTGGTCCGAGATCCTGTCCAGAGAGCAAGCAGGCTAAGACTCTGTCTTTGTTGATGTATTTCATCAGCAAGGGCTCTACCCCCTCTCCTAGTTCATGGTGTGACGTGTTCTTGGCCTCTCGGGAAAGTGGGGAGAATGGAAAGGACCCTATATGAGAATGCTAGGCTTTGTAAAACATTTCAGGTTTTTAAAAATAAGACTCATTTTGTATTCGACTTATAAACAGTCCTATGAAATACAAAGCGAGCCGAGAATCAGCGACAGGAAAGGCTCACCAGTAAGAATTACAACAGTCACCGCTTACCTCGTAGCATAGGGCACTGTCCGTGATCCTTAAGAAGAGTTAGTAGAAATGCCTTGCCCATCTTGCCCCTGAACCCCTTGAAAGGTACACGACTGCTGTGTTGGTGTTTAGGGGGAGCATCTCACTTACCAGGGACTGACTTCTCCCTTGATCCCTTTGTAGGGATGGAGACCTCCCCCCTGGTGATGAAAAATTCCCTGGGATTGCAACCTCCAAGCCAGACGTTTTGTGTGACACAAAGTCAAGAACTCCCCAAGTCCTGCAGTAGCAGAAACAGCCACATACTTGAGAGTAACCCACCATCTGAACTTGGGGACATTTCAGTGACAGCTCCAGTCCAGAGTGCCAGGCGTCTCCTGGCCCTGCCTCCAGCTCCAAGCCAGGGACAAATAGAGAGTAAGCACGTGGATGATATCAAAACCAAGCTTTCAAAGCCTCTGGATGCCTACCAGATCCCAACAGAGAACCAAGATCCTCCACTACTCCCTTTAGGAATCCCTGATATTCACCAGCCGCTGGCCTGCACCGATCCCCTCAGCCAAGAGGAGCAGCCTGGTTCTGAAAATGCTGATCTGGGAGAGAACAGCCGGAGTCGTCAGGACCTAGGGACACTTGAAAATGGGATTGAACCTAGCAGTGGTCTTGCAGACATTACTACACTGGCGGAGGATATTCACCTTCCCCAGCTCTTTAATCCTTTGAAAGATCTTGATCAATCCCAAGGTCCCAACGTGATCAAAGCTAAAGACACCAGAGCCATTAAGGTGAATCAGGTGCAGGAAAAGCCAAGTGTCATAAAGGTTCCCTCTGATCAACCCAGGAAGAACAAACAGAAAGCCTCTGAGCCTATCAGTGGCGCTCCCAAGGCCAAAATCCAGCCAAAGAATCCAGAGTGCCTGTTAGGGGGAGAAGTGGTTACATGCCACGCTGCAGTCAGTGACAGGGCTCCTGTGAACACGGCCAAGCACTCTCAAGGCAAACCTCAGAAAGCTGCATCCAGAAAGATCAGCAAAACTAAGAGCCACGGGCAGGAAAAGACCAAAAGGACCAGAGGGAGAAACAAGGCTGAGGAGAACAAGCAGTCAGGGAACAAAGTCAAGGCAGAAGAGAAGCCAGCAATCCCCCACACGAAGCGAAAGGAACACCAAACTGAGCTTCTCCAACAGAGCTTTCAAAAGCCTCGAACCTCCCTTGGCGTGCGCATGCTGGAGTCTGTGAAGGTTCTTCATGCGCTGGGGAAGAAGAATGAGACGAAAACTGGGCTCTCTTCCTGTCGGCTCTTGGGAAAGTCAAGCAACCCCAAAGACCCCCAGCCACCCCCAGCTATCCAGCCATGGCGGCATACCCCACGTGAGGGGAAGGGTCCTGAGAAAACGCAAGTCCAAGCCCAGAAACCAGACAGCAGTGCTGAAACAGAGTGTCCGTCTCCAGCCCAGTATGAGCGGCCTCCTCCTGGGAAGGTCAAGTTGATACCTCTGCCTTTTTCTGCCTGGGACAAGCCTCAAGCTCGACCCGCTCCTCGGAGGCCACAGTCTCTGGCCTCACATCGGCCTGCTGGGGCTTACCGTGCCCAGCCTGGTTCTACTGACTCAGCTCAACCTGCTGCAGCCAATTCATCCCAGCCAGCTCCTGCCTCTTTGCCAGGCCCCGCCAAACCAGCTCAGCCAACTGTGACCAACCCAACCCAACCGGCTTGGCCCAACCATACCCAGCCTCGTGTCCCTCAGTCTGCTGCTCCTAGGCCTGCACCCTCCAAAACTTCATCTGGCGCTCCTCTCCAGCGGGAGCCTGTTCCCCCTGCTGTGAATAAGCGCCAGTCCCCACCCAAGCTCCAAACCCACTTTCTACTCCAAGACTTCAGCAAGCAACGAGTTCCATGGAGGGAACCCAACGTGCCTGAGCCAGTCATGTCAAAGCCCATCGAACAAGAGCAGAGGCCAGAGCGAGAGGCCATGAAGAGGCGGGCTCAACAACAACGGGAGAATGCTGCCAGATACACCTCTTCGGGCAAGCTGCAATTTTTCACCGAGAGGGAAAACGAAATGGAAATTGCCGACTACTACGGATACGTCAAGTGAGAGCTGCTAGGATTCTTGGTGCCACCTTGGCTACCAGCTGTTCTTCCATACACAGGTAAGACAGGTATAGAACTGAATAAGTAAATGGAATACAATTAATAGACGAGTAACAAACCTTTCGAATTTTCAGATGCTGCTAACTGGGGCGTGAGAAAGGAAGGACTGAAAGTTGGATGGGAGAATGAAGGAAAGGGGTAAAAACTGAGCAAAGAGGAAGGAACTTGGCCCAGGGCTAGGAAGGCCAAAAGAGACGTATGGATTTAGGAAAGGAAGCAGGAGCGAGGATGAAATGGCAGAAGTAAAAAGCAGGGTCAGAGGTCTGGGTTGAAAGAACACAATTGGAGTAGAGTTGAAGGTGACAGAAGATGAGTCTAGGTTTACTAGGAGAAATAGAAAAAGTCTCTCGGGGACGCTGGCCTTAAGTCTCACAACCACCAGATAGGTATTTCAGAAAACAAGAGGTTCAGGACACATCTCTGAAAGGTCTGAGTTGCCTTATTCAGGTGTGACTGTAGTGGGGGAATAGGGAAATCTACCAGAGAAGTGGCTAGGGCTCAGAGTTATCCTAGGGGCAGCTGACGACAGGGGCAGAGCCAAGGGAACTGCTGGATCAGGAGGCCCACGAACAAAGCAGGGGCATAGCCGCCTGTCACTTCCCTGCCAGGAAGGAAGCCAGGTATATTACTATAACCAAGGCACACTGGGGTCTTTACTGTATGGAGAACTTGGCTCCTGCCCGCAATCCTACGGCTCGGCGTCACACACAGGAAGTAGGGCCTCTGGGCAACCAGAAATGGGAATGGGACTGAAGGAGATTCAGCCCACAAATATCCGACCACCAGCTTCCACCTCTGCAGTCTGCCACCCTGTGTCTGCTCAACGCATCACAGAAACAAGTTTTCAAGGTGAGTATACAGACGGCAGAGAAAAGTTGAACAATGAGGTCAGCATTCAAAAATGGGGTCAAATCGACAGCTGGGAAGGGGTGTAGAGACAGGTAGAATTTAGATCCTGAGCCTTTAATAACCACTACCTTCTCTCAGTGCTCTCTGTTTTTAGACTCTATATGAGAACACCTAGGGCTTCCCTGGTGGCGCCTGCCAATGCAGGGGACACGGGTTCGAGCCCTGGTCTGCGAAGATCCCACATGCCGTGCAGCAACTAAGCGCATGTGCCACAACGACGGAGCCTGCATTCTAGAGCCCGTGAGCCTCAACTACCGAAGCCCACGTGCCTACAGCCCATGCTCCGCAACAAGAGAAGCCACCGCGATGAGATGCCCGCACACCGCAACCGAGAGTAGCCCCCGCTAGCCGCCAACTAGAGAAAGCCCGTGCACAGCAATGAGAGACCCAGTGCAGCCAAAAAAATAAATACGTAGAATAAATAAGTTCAAACAGTAAATAAATACATAAACATAAATTACAAAAAAAAAGAACACCTAATGCAGGTGGGAAGGTGGGAGGGCCACTGTAGAGGTCATCTATGCTACATGTACAAGAACCCCGAGAGCACACCAATCGGTACCACACTTTTCACTGCTGTAGCCGATCATTCCCCCTGTACTGCCACACTGTAGCACTCCCTTCCCTCATCTACTGCTATAGTCTCTTTGGAAGGTGTTTCCGAACTCTTGTTATCAGAGTGCCAGTTGAACTGTCCTCACTTCCTTCATTTATACCAGGATTGAAGACCTTGTGGTCCGAGATCCTGTCCAGAGAGCAAGCAGGCTAAGGCTCTGTCTTTGTTGATGTATTTCATCAGAAAGGGCTCTACCCCCTCTCCTAGTTCATGGTGTGAAGTGTTCTTGGCCTCTCGGGAAAGTGGGGAGAATGGAAAGGACCCTATATGAGAATGCTAGGCTCTGTAAAACATTTCAGGTTTTTAAAAATAAGACTCATTTTGTATTGGACTGACAACAGTCCTATGAAATACAAAGAAGGCCGAGAATCAGTGACAGGAAAGGATCACCAGTAAGAACTACAGCAGTCACCGCTTACCTCGTAGCATAGGGCACTGTCCGTGATCCTTAAGAAGAGTTAGTAGAAATGCCTTGCCCATCTTGCCCCTGAACCCCTTGAAAGGTACACGACTGCTGTGTTGGTGTTTAGGGGGAGCATCTCACTTACCAGGGACTGACTTCTCCCTTGATTCCTCTGTAGTGATGGAGACTTCCCCGCTGATGAAAAATTCCCTGGGATTGCAACCTCCAAGCCAGACAGCTTTCCTATGGAATGACAGAGAACTTGTCAAGGTGAAACACCAGTCTGCGGGAGAAAGGGAGGAAGAGAATGATGGAAATCGTTTCTGGGAAACTATTTTTACATTATGTGTTGTTTGTTCCCGGTAAATAAACTGAAATCTTCTTAACAGTACAACAAAATCTAAACCACTAAAGCCAACAATACAGGAGTATAACGTTCGAAAAAAATTTCTTTGGCTGCGCAGCATGTGGGATCTTAGCTCCCCAACCAGGGATTGAACCCACGCCTGCTGCATTGGAAGCGCAGAGTCTTCACCACGGGACCACCGGGGAAGTCCCAGGACTATCACTTTTAAAGGAGAAGGTACAAACCCCTCGGTTCTATGAACTGGAGATTTTTAGTAAGAAGTCAATATATTTGTTGTTAGGCACATTTTATGTTAGGCTGTCTCCCTGCACAGGATGCAGGCGCCTTGAGAATGGAAGTCATATCCCTCTATAGTACGTCCCTCTTCTTTCTGCTTTGCAGTTTGCTGCTCCACTTGTTCAACCCCACCTAGTAATAACCTATACTTCCCTTGTTCCTGTTTTCCCATCTGGAAAACAGACAAAAGGCAACCAAACAACGCAAAGGTCTCAACAAATAAGGGATATCCAAAACCAGAGATGGCCAGAACTTCTGTACCCCTGATGAAATAGTCCTCATACAAAACCTGATAATCAAATTCCTTAATGCTAGGAATCACAGTGAAAAATAGTATCTGAACTGACTTCTGTCAGATGAGTGAGAACTAAGGTTAATTCAGTGTATCTGAAGCATAGAAAGTGAGGGCAAAAGTGGCACAAGATGGGGCTAGAGAAGCAGAGAGGATTCTAGACCACGCAGAGTCTTAAAGGCCAACAGTGTGTTTTCTATTCTCAAAACAATGCTTGTGAGCGATGTTTATGAGCAACGTTCCAACTTGCTTTGAAGGTTTCTTGTGTGAAGAGTGGATTGGAAGGAAACAAGATATATGGACACCAGTTAGGACCTAATCGCAACAGACAGGCAAGTTCAGTATTAGGAAGTTGAGGAAGAGCTGGCTGACAGATTCCAAAGAAATTCAGGAGATGAACTGAAGCGGGCTTAATGGGGTAGGAGATGGAGGAAAGGAAGGTCTTAGGGAATTCAAGGGTTTACTGCACACATGAGCAAAGTCTCAAAATTAATCATTTGAACGTACAGAGGCGGATCTCCCAAATGACACCGGTTAGGAAGCAACGGTACGCCCTTTAGAATTCCTAGAGACAACACAAATCAACTGTTTCGATGGAAAATTCGGCGGGACTCTTGATTTCCATGGGAATACAGAGAAAAGAGACACTGATCTGGCTTGCAGGTATATTTAGGAAGCTGTTAGCCGGACATCACCTACTAGTATCATGTAAGTAGGCCGTCCGAAGTAGGAAGCTTAGGGGAAAAACCTGGAGGAAAACTTAAAAGCTTAAGCCACACCTCTACACTACACCACCTTTCACAATTTCTTCTCAGATAAGCATCATCCCCATCAGTGAAGAAACTCGTTCGTACCTCATAATAGGAAAAACAGGCCTAAAGATTCAATGTGTGTCTTGGGAGGTCCCATCTATGCGATATCTTCCTGGGACCAGAAAAGGCCCCAGGAAGATCCATCTCTGCACCCCTGAAAGCTTACCACCAAGGAAAATGACTAGGTCCATAGATTTCCTCCCTCAAACCAGCTTACCTCACACATAGATCATTAGCAACTCCGCCCTTACTCACATTATCACAGTCACAAGAGTGGTTAGGGAGAAAAGCACTAACCAGGGGAACTAAAACAGAGGCAATCCAGGCCAAGCTGGGCTGGTGGCAGATATCTTGCTCCTTACGCTCGGGTGCATAATGCGACTCACCACAGTGCCTTTTTCACAGACCCTTTTGAACGTTTCTCCACAGAATCCAACAGCTCAAGTTAGTTCATGACGCTTCAAGGTCAACAATCGTCAAGAGAAAAACATGCAATATGTCTTACAATGTTGGATTCCTTACAAACAGGACAAGGAGATAACCATGTAGACAAAACCAGAGCATTTGAAAACATCTGTATTCTACAAACACACCAGTGAATGCTATAAATAAGGTACTATGACATAAAACAAAATGAAAACTAGATGTGAGACTCTTCTCTTCAGTGTACAGACTTCATGGCAGTTGCTGCACACTATCTAGCTACTTAGATCTTTAACTCTCTGTTCTGTTAATACCAAATGAGGCCCAAGTGTGTCAACCTGTTTCCCACAGAAACCAAAAAGTCTACATGCATCTCTTTTCTCCTGTGCCCTTTCACCTTACCTGCTCCCAATTCTCCACCAACGTCCTCCTCTTTCTCTAATTATTCTCCTCTTCATTTTGCTTGGCCTTGCCCCCAAGCATGCAAGACAGAGAGTCCTAGAGGTCCAAGATTCTAGAGTGGCTGTTTGCAAGGCGGAGGAGATTACAGTAACTGCCACACTGTATATACTTCTGTGCAAAGAAAAAGGGACAGTGTTCAGAATGTCTCTCACATATAACAAGAGCTGGAGATGGCAGGATACCTGTGTGGCCCAAGGAACTAGAGCTAGCAAATTATGGGCCAAACAATTGCAACCAAAGGCTGGAAGAGGAAAGGTCTGCAACCAGCTCTGTCTCCTAGCTCTCTGGTATTTGCTGCCAACGGGCAGAGTCTATTTCGTGAAGCATCAAGCACTGAAAAGAAGACTCCTGCTGCTGGAAGTTGACAGGAAGTAACGTCCAATGCAAGATCAAGGCTTGTCCTCGAAGCAATGCCCATAATGGAAGAAAAAAAAAAAAGAGAAAGCGGAAGAGAAACGTTAAGTCGCAAGTCCAACCTGGCCCCCAGCCTAGCCCAGCCCAAGGAAGGTAGGAGTCAAGGAGAAGAAACTAAAAGAGAAGAGCCTTGGACCACAACATTCTCCACAAGGTACACTCAACAAACTTCACCCTACTCTTGAACCAAGTTACAAAAAGAGCTTCTTAATCCCTACTTTGGCTCCTTAAAAGCTGCTATCAGTTCACTCATTAGACACATATGATTTCAGAACAACTGTAATAGTTCAAACTAGATGGCTCTTTCCTTCCTAAGGATTATTAATTAAAGAAGATCTATATAGCTCTAAGTATATGATACATAAAATAGAATACTCTGTAGAATATAAGTAACTCTTAGTTCAGTGTATTAATGAACGTCTGTAAGAAATGTTGCAATGATTTCCCTAATGGAAGAGCCTGGGGGAGGTAAATCTGTCTTCTAGGATTTCCTCCCCAGAGCTCAGAAACTCAGGTGTTGTTTTAGCTCTCCTACACTCTCTTCACCCAAGCCCGCCTTCCTGTTGGGGATCGGACCTCCCTATTGGCTCTCTCATACCTTTCAACTGCCTGCTTTGTGACATCACTCTCCTACCAAACCTACTACCACTTGGTAGAGCCTTGGGGTTTCCGTGGAGCTGTTTGGACCAGTAACCAGTGACCTCTGTACTGGACACGTGCGCCGTTCAGCTGCAGCCACTCGGACATCCTCTAGTGTTGTCTCCTCATCCCTTGTACCTGCAGTGGATGCTTCCTCTTCTCTGACCATGTCAGGTAAGAAAAGAAACTTTGGAAAGTTTTGCGTTCGATTTCTTTTGCCCCTAAATTGAGTAAGTAGGAGATTCAAAATAGCATGGAATAATGAGGGAAAGTATTGAACTACACGTCTGGAGACCTAATTTCACTTTTGACTTTGACGTTTACTATCTGTGTGACTTTGGACAAATCACTGGCTGTCTCACAAAGCCTGTTGCTTTCCTTAACTGTTACGTTAGGATACCACGTTGGGTTGATCACTCTGATCCCCTTCTTTTCCAGTATTGAGCCTTAAAGGGTACCCATGTAGAAAACGAAATCAGACACTTCTCAAGAGTGTTTCAACAGAAACACAGAAAAGCCAGGGGACATAGAAAACTAGCAATATATACCAAGATGTTTCATCTCTAATGGTCTCCCTCCACTAGGATTTCGACTAGTTGAAAAGAGAGAATAGGGAGAGAGGATGGAGAGTACTGGGCTCTACAGGGAGGCACAGAGTCGAGCGTAAGGAAGTTTAGGATGGTTTTCATTAGCACAGGCCAACAGGCACCAAGAGATGGGAGAAAATGTAAGAATGAAGAGGGAAAGCATAGAGGAGCTCTCAAGAAAAACGGAGTTTGCAATGGAATGCTGATGGGAACCAAAGATTTTCAATTAAAGCAGAAACAGCACAGAGGGAAACCTGCTCAGAGCAGGGCAAAACCAAGTTGATGGTAGCAAACCCTTACATTAACAGACTAAGAAGGAAAGTAAGGCCAGAACAGGGGATCACCAGGAAAGGCAGCTTATCAGAAAAGTCATACTCCGTTTTCTTTCTTTTATTGCCTCTCTGAATACAGTTGGCCACTTGACAGTTTTGAATATAAACATTTTAGAAATACGTTTTAGAAATGATGCCTCCTATAAACAAGCAACCACAGTGGTTATCTAGGGGGCTGCTTTTCAGTGTTTTATTCTTTCTAATTTTTAAACTAGGTAGACATTTCACCAATTCAACATTTTAAGTGATATCTTCTAAATTGAATCAGAAGGACTATTTTCCTTGGTGTGCTATGTAGGTTCTAAGGCAAGGCTGCTTTTCATTTTTACAGTTATTTCCTTCCTAACACAGAGAGCACATTGATCAACAGCCATCGTTCGCTTGTAGAGCTTAGCTACCGAAGAAGAAGAAGAAAAAGTCAAGCCCCACATCTCTAATTCCCCCCCCCACTTAGGGAATTCCCTGGCGGTCCAGTGCTTAGGACTCGGTGCTTTCACGGCCAGGGCCACGCGGCGCGGCCAAAGAAACAAAACAAACAAACATCCACGTTTATCGAAAACCATATTGTGGAGTCCTGTGGATTTTCTTACATTTGAAAATCTTTTTTAATTGGATTCTAGGCATGATGGTTTTTTGAGGTTTTGGGATGCCATCTTCTTGGATGCTGAAGATGATTCTAATCTAAGTTCTAGGATAAATCCAAAAACCTTCCTGATACATTTTAAGCTTCCTTTCTGCTTATTATATAAGCTATATTCATTGAAATATATATTTCTCCTAGGCTTAATACCTCTTACTTGCTGGGTAAAAATATGAAGGAGCACAATAATGAAACTCTTTTACACTTATTATTTTGCTGTCTGCTTCGTACCGGTTTTCATTGAAATACTTGTCTATATGTGTTGTGGCTACCTATACATGCACATTTATTGCATTCTGTTGCTTGTTATGCATTTTTTACTGACATACCTTCTCTGTCTGTATGCATTGGCTAGGAATTCATTCACCTCTATCACCTCCATCGTGTCTTCTGGTTAATAGTATTCACTAAAATAGAGTGGGCAAAATTCACTTTCATAATATTGCATGGATAGTACAGAATGCCATTTGTTAGTAAATTCATTAGGCTTCGATACTTGCCACATACCCCAGTTTTCATTAATATCTATGGATTTCTTTTTCGTTAACGTAATATGCTTGTCATGATTTTTCTTTGTCTTTCTAGAACTTATTGTATCTTCCTCCATATAAATCATACGCAACAGATCAGCTTATTCATCTATTAATTATTACTGCTATTATTATTGGTGGTGGTGTTATAACCACTTTATAGGTGAGGAATCTGAAGTAATCAGATAACTTTTCCCTTTCCAAAAGCACTTAAGAAATCCACTTTCGGGTAATCATTTTGAGGTAGGATGAGAAACCAGGCTTGAAGAGGGCAAAAATGACTCTTTCAATTCACCAGTTGGACTGAGCTGTACGTCACCTCTAGGTAATAGCGTGGGAACTGCACAAGCAAAGGGAGACACTGAAGACGACAATGGTAATAGCCGTACTGTTTTCTAATGGACAAAAAAAATGCCTATATTATAAGTTCTATTTCTCCTGCTTTCTGGCAGTATCATGCTCAGAGTGGAGTCCTGGCAAGGAAGTCAGGATACTTAGGTTCTGAAACCTGGTAATGATACTAACATAATGAGAGAACTTGAACAAGTCAACCCGACCTCTCTGAGCCTCAGTTTCCTTACTCACGAAATGAGACTGAGAACATCGAAGTTCTCTAAGGGCCTCCTAGTTCTAAAATGCTTCCAGTCTAGGAAATAGCATAGAAGTCAATACGAGTGCAGGCTGAAGGGAAAGACAGGGCAGGGAGAAGGTTGCTTCCAGCCTAGAGAACAATCTCTGAACCACACCACTTGGCTCTTCTGCCCGTCTGTGCCCAAGATGGGAGCACAGGCAGTTAATAGAGAAGAGTGGAAAACTGCTCAGTCCTTACAGCCATCATTAACTGTCTGATTTTGGGTTTCTCAGGAAGTAGTGATAGTAGAGGTGTCCTGATAGCAAGAACCTTCAGATGATGCCGTTCCTCAAACGTAGTGAGAATTTCTCAACCTCCCTGAGTTTTTCATGACCCTCTTGTTCTTACAGAAAATTTCCAACATCCATCTCTACTTGGAACTCTAAATTCTCTGCAGCATTCTCCTCCTGTGGTGAGCAATGCAACTTCCCTAACACGAAGTGTCTGCAACTTCTCCAGAGTCTCTGCCCCTGCCGTCAGTTCGGCATCGGCTACCGGTACCCCTTTCCAGACACTCATGGGTAGTGCCTACCTTTACCAACATTCTAGCACGACTATGTTATCTGGAGTTACTGACCACAGCCAGATCTCCACTTCAGCTGCTTCCTATCCAGGTGTTCTTGAGTGGGACATCACAGCAAGCA
The DNA here is from genome assembly GCF_965194805.1 of Balaenoptera borealis. Lineage (NCBI taxonomy): Eukaryota > Metazoa > Chordata > Mammalia > Artiodactyla > Balaenopteridae > Balaenoptera > Balaenoptera borealis. The sequence goes on from NW_028123047.1 coordinate 18,141, forward strand.
CTGAAAAGAATTCTTCTTCACTCGGAGACTTTACTCTGGCACTCACTGACCGCCACACAGCTGCCTCCTCCATGTTTCTGGCAGCCCAGTATGATAAAACTTCAGACGCCAAGAACATGGTCCCTCTACATCCATCGCTTTCTGCCAGCCTTGCTCAGGGAACACCATCTCAGATTCCAAATCAGGGGCAGAGCCGCCTGCCACTTCCCTGCCAGGAAGGGAGCCAGGTATATTACTATAACCAAGGCACACTGGGGTCTTTACTGTATGGAGAACTTGGCTCCTGCCCGCAATCCTACGGCTCGGCGTCATACACAGGAAGTCGGGCCTCTGGGCAACCAGAAATGGGAATGGGACTGAAGGAGATTCAGCCCACAAATATCCGACCACCAGCTTCCACCTCTGCAGTCTGCCACCCTGTGTCTGCTCAACGCATCACAGAAACAAGTTTTCAAGGTGAGTATAACAAACGCCAGAGAAAGTTGAAGAATGAGGTCGGCACTCAAAAATGGGGTCAAATCGACAGCTGGGAAGGGGTGTAGAGGCAGGTAGAATTTAGATCCTGAGCCTTTAATAACCACTACCTTCGCTCAGTGCCCTCTGTTTTTAGACTCTCTATGAGAACACCTAGGGCTTCCCTGGTGGCGCCGTGGTTAAGAATCCGCCTGCCAATGCAATGCGGGGGACACGGGTTCGAGCCCTGGTCTGCGAAGATCCCACATGCCGTGCAGCAACTAAGCGCATGTGCCACAACGACGGAGCCTGCATTCTAGAGCCCGTGAGCCTCAACTACCGAAGCCCACGTGCCTACAGCCCATGCTCCGCAACAAAGAGAAGCCACCGCGATGAGAAGCCCGCACACCGCAACCAAGAGTAGCCCCCGCTAGCCGCCAACTAGAGAAAGCCCGTGCACAGCAATGAGAGACCCAGTGCAGCCAAAAAAATAAATACGTAGAATAAATAAGTTCAAACAGTAAATAAATACATAAACATAAATTACAAAAAAAAGAACACCTAATGCAGGTGGGAAGGTGGGAGGGCCACTGTAGAGGTCATCTATGCTACATGTACAAGAACCCCGAGAGCACACCAATCGGTACCACACTTTTCACTGCTGTAGCCGATCGTTCCCCCTGTACTGCCACACTGTAGCACTCCCTTCCCTCATCTACTGCTATAGTCTCTTCGGAAGGTGTTTCAGAACTCTTGTTATGAGAGTGCCAGTTGAACTGTCCTCACTTCCTTCATTTATACCAGGATTGAAGACCTTGTGGTCCGAGATCCTGTCCAGAGAGCAAGCAGGCTAAGACTCTGTCTTTGTTGATGTATTTCATCAGCAAGGGCTCTACCCCCTCTCCTAGTTCATGGTGTGACGTGTTCTTGGCCTCTCGGGAAAGTGGGGAGAATGGAAAGGACCCTATATGAGAATGCTAGGCTTTGTAAAACATTTCAGGTTTTTAAAAATAAGACTCATTTTGTATTCGACTTATAAACAGTCCTATGAAATACAAAGCGAGCCGAGAATCAGCGACAGGAAAGGCTCACCAGTAAGAATTACAACAGTCACCGCTTACCTCGTAGCATAGGGCACTGTCCGTGATCCTTAAGAAGAGTTAGTAGAAATGCCTTGCCCATCTTGCCCCTGAACCCCTTGAAAGGTACACGACTGCTGTGTTGGTGTTTAGGGGGAGCATCTCACTTACCAGGGACTGACTTCTCCCTTGATCCCTTTGTAGGGATGGAGACCTCCCCCCTGGTGATGAAAAATTCCCTGGGATTGCAACCTCCAAGCCAGACGTTTTGTGTGACACAAAGTCAAGAACTCCCCAAGTCCTGCAGTAGCAGAAACAGCCACATACTTGAGAGTAACCCACCATCTGAACTTGGGGACATTTCAGTGACAGCTCCAGTCCAGAGTGCCAGGCGTCTCCTGGCCCTGCCTCCAGCTCCAAGCCAGGGACAAATAGAGAGTAAGCACGTGGATGATATCAAAACCAAGCTTTCAAAGCCTCTGGATGCCTACCAGATCCCAACAGAGAACCAAGATCCTCCACTACTCCCTTTAGGAATCCCTGATATTCACCAGCCGCTGGCCTGCACCGATCCCCTCAGCCAAGAGGAGCAGCCTGGTTCTGAAAATGCTGATCTGGGAGAGAACAGCCGGAGTCGTCAGGACCTAGGGACACTTGAAAATGGGATTGAACCTAGCAGTGGTCTTGCAGACATTACTACACTGGCGGAGGATATTCACCTTCCCCAGCTCTTTAATCCTTTGAAAGATCTTGATCAATCCCAAGGTCCCAACGTGATCAAAGCTAAAGACACCAGAGCCATTAAGGTGAATCAGGTGCAGGAAAAGCCAAGTGTCATAAAGGTTCCCTCTGATCAACCCAGGAAGAACAAACAGAAAGCCTCTGAGCCTATCAGTGGCGCTCCCAAGGCCAAAATCCAGCCAAAGAATCCAGAGTGCCTGTTAGGGGGAGAAGTGGTTACATGCCACGCTGCAGTCAGTGACAGGGCTCCTGTGAACACGGCCAAGCACTCTCAAGGCAAACCTCAGAAAGCTGCATCCAGAAAGATCAGCAAAACTAAGAGCCACGGGCAGGAAAAGACCAAAAGGACCAGAGGGAGAAACAAGGCTGAGGAGAACAAGCAGTCAGGGAACAAAGTCAAGGCAGAAGAGAAGCCAGCAATCCCCCACACGAAGCGAAAGGAACACCAAACTGAGCTTCTCCAACAGAGCTTTCAAAAGCCTCGAACCTCCCTTGGCGTGCGCATGCTGGAGTCTGTGAAGGTTCTTCATGCGCTGGGGAAGAAGAATGAGACGAAAACTGGGCTCTCTTCCTGTCGGCTCTTGGGAAAGTCAAGCAACCCCAAAGACCCCCAGCCACCCCCAGCTATCCAGCCATGGCGGCATACCCCACGTGAGGGGAAGGGTCCTGAGAAAACGCAAGTCCAAGCCCAGAAACCAGACAGCAGTGCTGAAACAGAGTGTCCGTCTCCAGCCCAGTATGAGCGGCCTCCTCCTGGGAAGGTCAAGTTGATACCTCTGCCTTTTTCTGCCTGGGACAAGCCTCAAGCTCGACCCGCTCCTCGGAGGCCACAGTCTCTGGCCTCACATCGGCCTGCTGGGGCTTACCGTGCCCAGCCTGGTTCTACTGACTCAGCTCAACCTGCTGCAGCCAATTCATCCCAGCCAGCTCCTGCCTCTTTGCCAGGCCCCGCCAAACCAGCTCAGCCAACTGTGACCAACCCAACCCAACCGGCTTGGCCCAACCATACCCAGCCTCGTGTCCCTCAGTCTGCTGCTCCTAGGCCTGCACCCTCCAAAACTTCATCTGGCGCTCCTCTCCAGCGGGAGCCTGTTCCCCCTGCTGTGAATAAGCGCCAGTCCCCACCCAAGCTCCAAACCCACTTTCTACTCCAAGACTTCAGCAAGCAACGAGTTCCATGGAGGGAACCCAACGTGCCTGAGCCAGTCATGTCAAAGCCCATCGAACAAGAGCAGAGGCCAGAGCGAGAGGCCATGAAGAGGCGGGCTCAACAACAACGGGAGAATGCTGCCAGATACACCTCTTCGGGCAAGCTGCAATTTTTCACCGAGAGGGAAAACGAAATGGAAATTGCCGACTACTACGGATACGTCAAGTGAGAGCTGCTAGGATTCTTGGTGCCACCTTGGCTACCAGCTGTTCTTCCATACACAGGTAAGACAGGTATAGAACTGAATAAGTAAATGGAATACAATTAATAGACGAGTAACAAACCTTTCGAATTTTCAGATGCTGCTAACTGGGGCGTGAGAAAGGAAGGACTGAAAGTTGGATGGGAGAATGAAGGAAAGGGGTAAAAACTGAGCAAAGAGGAAGGAACTTGGCCCAGGGCTAGGAAGGCCAAAAGAGACGTATGGATTTAGGAAAGGAAGCAGGAGCGAGGATGAAATGGCAGAAGTAAAAAGCAGGGTCAGAGGTCTGGGTTGAAAGAACACAATTGGAGTAGAGTTGAAGGTGACAGAAGATGAGTCTAGGTTTACTAGGAGAAATAGAAAAAGTCTCTCGGGGACGCTGGCCTTAAGTCTCACAACCACCAGATAGGTATTTCAGAAAACAAGAGGTTCAGGACACATCTCTGAAAGGTCTGAGTTGCCTTATTCAGGTGTGACTGTAGTGGGGGAATAGGGAAATCTACCAGAGAAGTGGCTAGGGCTCAGAGTTATCCTAGGGGCAGCTGACGACAGGGGCAGAGCCAAGGGAACTGCTGGATCAGGAGGCCCACGAACAAAGCAGGGGCATAGCCGCCTGTCACTTCCCTGCCAGGAAGGAAGCCAGGTATATTACTATAACCAAGGCACACTGGGGTCTTTACTGTATGGAGAACTTGGCTCCTGCCCGCAATCCTACGGCTCGGCGTCACACACAGGAAGTAGGGCCTCTGGGCAACCAGAAATGGGAATGGGACTGAAGGAGATTCAGCCCACAAATATCCGACCACCAGCTTCCACCTCTGCAGTCTGCCACCCTGTGTCTGCTCAACGCATCACAGAAACAAGTTTTCAAGGTGAGTATACAGACGGCAGAGAAAAGTTGAACAATGAGGTCAGCATTCAAAAATGGGGTCAAATCGACAGCTGGGAAGGGGTGTAGAGACAGGTAGAATTTAGATCCTGAGCCTTTAATAACCACTACCTTCTCTCAGTGCTCTCTGTTTTTAGACTCTATATGAGAACACCTAGGGCTTCCCTGGTGGCGCCTGCCAATGCAGGGGACACGGGTTCGAGCCCTGGTCTGCGAAGATCCCACATGCCGTGCAGCAACTAAGCGCATGTGCCACAACGACGGAGCCTGCATTCTAGAGCCCGTGAGCCTCAACTACCGAAGCCCACGTGCCTACAGCCCATGCTCCGCAACAAGAGAAGCCACCGCGATGAGATGCCCGCACACCGCAACCGAGAGTAGCCCCCGCTAGCCGCCAACTAGAGAAAGCCCGTGCACAGCAATGAGAGACCCAGTGCAGCCAAAAAAATAAATACGTAGAATAAATAAGTTCAAACAGTAAATAAATACATAAACATAAATTACAAAAAAAAAGAACACCTAATGCAGGTGGGAAGGTGGGAGGGCCACTGTAGAGGTCATCTATGCTACATGTACAAGAACCCCGAGAGCACACCAATCGGTACCACACTTTTCACTGCTGTAGCCGATCATTCCCCCTGTACTGCCACACTGTAGCACTCCCTTCCCTCATCTACTGCTATAGTCTCTTTGGAAGGTGTTTCCGAACTCTTGTTATCAGAGTGCCAGTTGAACTGTCCTCACTTCCTTCATTTATACCAGGATTGAAGACCTTGTGGTCCGAGATCCTGTCCAGAGAGCAAGCAGGCTAAGGCTCTGTCTTTGTTGATGTATTTCATCAGAAAGGGCTCTACCCCCTCTCCTAGTTCATGGTGTGAAGTGTTCTTGGCCTCTCGGGAAAGTGGGGAGAATGGAAAGGACCCTATATGAGAATGCTAGGCTCTGTAAAACATTTCAGGTTTTTAAAAATAAGACTCATTTTGTATTGGACTGACAACAGTCCTATGAAATACAAAGAAGGCCGAGAATCAGTGACAGGAAAGGATCACCAGTAAGAACTACAGCAGTCACCGCTTACCTCGTAGCATAGGGCACTGTCCGTGATCCTTAAGAAGAGTTAGTAGAAATGCCTTGCCCATCTTGCCCCTGAACCCCTTGAAAGGTACACGACTGCTGTGTTGGTGTTTAGGGGGAGCATCTCACTTACCAGGGACTGACTTCTCCCTTGATTCCTCTGTAGTGATGGAGACTTCCCCGCTGATGAAAAATTCCCTGGGATTGCAACCTCCAAGCCAGACAGCTTTCCTATGGAATGACAGAGAACTTGTCAAGGTGAAACACCAGTCTGCGGGAGAAAGGGAGGAAGAGAATGATGGAAATCGTTTCTGGGAAACTATTTTTACATTATGTGTTGTTTGTTCCCGGTAAATAAACTGAAATCTTCTTAACAGTACAACAAAATCTAAACCACTAAAGCCAACAATACAGGAGTATAACGTTCGACAAAAATTTCTTTGGCTGCGCAGCATGTGGGATCTTAGCTCCCCAACCAGGGATTGAACCCACGCCTGCTGCATTGGAAGCGCAGAGTCTTCACCACGGGACCACCGGGGAAGTCCCAGGACTATCACTTTTAAAGGAGAAGGTACAAACCCCTCGGTTCTATGAACTGGAGATTTTTAGTAAGAAGTCAATATATTTGTTGTTAGGCACATTTTATGTTAGGCTGTCTCCCTGCACAGGATGCAGGCGCCTTGAGAATGGAAGTCATATCCCTCTATAGTACGTCCCTCTTCTTTCTGCTTTGCAGTTTGCTGCTCCACTTGTTCAACCCCACCTAGTAATAACCTATACTTCCCTTGTTCCTGTTTTCCCATCTGGAAAACAGACAAAAGGCAACCAAACAACGCAAAGGTCTCAACAAATAAGGGATATCCAAAACCAGAGATGGCCAGAACTTCTGTACCCCTGATGAAATAGTCCTCATACAAAACCTGATAATCAAATTCCTTAATGCTAGGAATCACAGTGAAAAATAGTATCTGAACTGACTTCTGTCAGATGAGTGAGAACTAAGGTTAATTCAGTGTATCTGAAGCATAGAAAGTGAGGGCAAAAGTGGCACAAGATGGGGCTAGAGAAGCAGAGAGGATTCTAGACCACGCAGAGTCTTAAAGGCCAACAGTGTGTTTTCTATTCTCAAAACAATGCTTGTGAGCGATGTTTATGAGCAACGTTCCAACTTGCTTTGAAGGTTTCTTGTGTGAAGAGTGGATTGGAAGGAAACAAGATATATGGACACCAGTTAGGACCTAATCGCAACAGACAGGCAAGTTCAGTATTAGGAAGTTGAGGAAGAGCTGGCTGACAGATTCCAAAGAAATTCAGGAGATGAACTGAAGCGGGCTTAATGGGGTAGGAGATGGAGGAAAGGAAGGTCTTAGGGAATTCAAGGGTTTACTGCACACATGAGCAAAGTCTCAAAATTAATCATTTGAACGTACAGAGGCGGATCTCCCAAATGACACCGGTTAGGAAGCAACGGTACGCCCTTTAGAATTCCTAGAGACAACACAAATCAACTGTTTCGATGGAAAATTCGGCGGGACTCTTGATTTCCATGGGAATACAGAGAAAAGAGACACTGATCTGGCTTGCAGGTATATTTAGGAAGCTGTTAGCCGGACATCACCTACTAGTATCATGTAAGTAGGCCGTCCGAAGTAGGAAGCTTAGGGGAAAAACCTGGAGGAAAACTTAAAAGCTTAAGCCACACCTCTACACTACACCACCTTTCACAATTTCTTCTCAGATAAGCATCATCCCCATCAGTGAAGAAACTCGTTCGTACCTCATAATAGGAAAAACAGGCCTAAAGATTCAATGTGTGTCTTGGGAGGTCCCATCTATGCGATATCTTCCTGGGACCAGAAAAGGCCCCAGGAAGATCCATCTCTGCACCCCTGAAAGCTTACCACCAAGGAAAATGACTAGGTCCATAGATTTCCTCCCTCAAACCAGCTTACCTCACACATAGATCATTAGCAACTCCGCCCTTACTCACATTATCACAGTCACAAGAGTGGTTAGGGAGAAAAGCACTAACCAGGGGAACTAAAACAGAGGCAATCCAGGCCAAGCTGGGCTGGTGGCAGATATCTTGCTCCTTACGCTCGGGTGCATAATGCGACTCACCACAGTGCCTTTTTCACAGACCCTTTTGAACGTTTCTCCACAGAATCCAACAGCTCAAGTTAGTTCATGACGCTTCAAGGTCAACAATCGTCAAGAGAAAAACATGCAATATGTCTTACAATGTTGGATTCCTTACAAACAGGACAAGGAGATAACCATGTAGACAAAACCAGAGCATTTGAAAACATCTGTATTCTACAAACACACCAGTGAATGCTATAAATAAGGTACTATGACATAAAACAAAATGAAAACTAGATGTGAGACTCTTCTCTTCAGTGTACAGACTTCATGGCAGTTGCTGCACACTATCTAGCTACTTAGATCTTTAACTCTCTGTTCTGTTAATACCAAATGAGGCCCAAGTGTGTCAACCTGTTTCCCACAGAAACCAAAAAGTCTACATGCATCTCTTTTCTCCTGTGCCCTTTCACCTTACCTGCTCCCAATTCTCCACCAACGTCCTCCTCTTTCTCTAATTATTCTCCTCTTCATTTTGCTTGGCCTTGCCCCCAAGCATGCAAGACAGAGAGTCCTAGAGGTCCAAGATTCTAGAGTGGCTGTTTGCAAGGCGGAGGAGATTACAGTAACTGCCACACTGTATATACTTCTGTGCAAAGAAAAAGGGACAGTGTTCAGAATGTCTCTCACATATAACAAGAGCTGGAGATGGCAGGATACCTGTGTGGCCCAAGGAACTAGAGCTAGCAAATTATGGGCCAAACAATTGCAACCAAAGGCTGGAAGAGGAAAGGTCTGCAACCAGCTCTGTCTCCTAGCTCTCTGGTATTTGCTGCCAACGGGCAGAGTCTATTTCGTGAAGCATCAAGCACTGAAAAGAAGACTCCTGCTGCTGGAAGGTGACAGGAAGTAACGTCCAATGCAAGATCAAGGCTTGTCCTCGAAGCAATGCCCATAATGGAAGAAAAAAAAAAAAGAGAAAGCGGAAGAGAAACGTTAAGTCGCAAGTCCAACCTGGCCCCCAGCCTAGCCCAGCCCAAGGAAGGTAGGAGTCAAGGAGAAGAAACTAAAAGAGAAGAGCCTTGGACCACAACATTCTCCACAAGGTACACTCAACAAACTTCACCCTACTCTTGAACCAAGTTACAAAAAGAGCTTCTTAATCCCTACTTTGGCTCCTTAAAAGCTGCTATCAGTTCACTCATTAGACACATATGATTTCAGAACAACTGTAATAGTTCAAACTAGATGGCTCTTTCCTTCCTAAGGATTATTAATTAAAGAAGATCTATATAGCTCTAAGTATATGATACATAAAATAGAATACTCTGTAGAATATAAGTAACTCTTAGTTCAGTGTATTAATGAACGTCTGTAAGAAATGTTGCAATGATTTCCCTAATGGAAGAGCCTGGGGGAGGTAAATCTGTCTTCTAGGATTTCCTCCCCAGAGCTCAGAAACTCAGGTGTTGTTTTAGCTCTCCTACACTCTCTTCACCCAAGCCCGCCTTCCTGTTGGGGATCGGACCTCCCTATTGGCTCTCTCATACCTTTCAACTGCCTGCTTTGTGACATCACTCTCCTACCAAACCTACTACCACTTGGTAGAGCCTTGGGGTTTCCGTGGAGCTGTTTGGACCAGTAACCAGTGACCTCTGTACTGGACACGTGCGCCGTTCAGCTGCAGCCACTCGGACATCCTCTAGTGTTGTCTCCTCATCCCTTGTACCTGCAGTGGATGCTTCCTCTTCTCTGACCATGTCAGGTAAGAAAAGAAACTTTGGAAAGTTTTGCGTTCGATTTCTTTTGCCCCTAAATTGAGTAAGTAGGAGATTCAAAATAGCATGGATAATGAGGGAAAGTATTGAACTACAAGTCTGGAGACCTAATTTCAGTTTTGACTTTGACGTTTACTATCTGTGTGACTTTGGACAAATCACTGGCTGTCTCACAAAGCCTGTTGCTTTCCTTAACTGTTACGTTAGGATACCACGTTGGGTTGATCACTCTGATCCCCTTCTTTTCCAGTATTGAGCCTTAAAGGGTACCCATGTAGAAAACGAAATCAGACACTTCTCAAGAGTGTTTCAACAGAAACACAGAAAAGCCAGGGGACATAGAAAACTAGCAATATATACCAAGATGTTTCATCTCTAATGGTCTCCCTCCACTAGGATTTCGACTAGTTGAAAAGAGAGAATAGGGAGAGAGGATGGAGAGTACTGGGCTCTACAGGGAGGCACAGAGTCGAGCGTAAGGAAGTTTAGGATGGTTTTCATTAGCACAGGCCAACAGGCACCAAGAGATGGGAGAAAATGTAAGAATGAAGAGGGAAAGCATAGAGGAGCTCTCAAGAAAAACGGAGTTTGCAATGGAATGCTGATGGGAACCAAAGATTTTCAATTAAAGCAGAAACAGCACAGAGGGAAACCTGCTCAGAGCAGGGCAAAACCAAGTTGATGGTAGCAAACCCTTACATTAACAGACTAAGAAGGAAAGTAAGGCCAGAACAGGGGATCACCAGGAAAGGCAGCTTATCAGAAAAGTCATACTCCGTTTTCTTTCTTTTATTGCCTCTCTGAATACAGTTGGCCACTTGACAGTTTTGAATATAAACATTTTAGAAATACGTTTTAGAAATGATGCCTCCTATAAACAAGCAACCACAGTGGTTATCTAGGGGGCTGCTTTTCAGTGTTTTATTCTTTCTAATTTTTAAACTAGGTAGACATTTCACCAATTCAACATTTTAAGTGATATCTTCTAAATTGAATCAGAAGGACTATTTTCCTTGGTGTGCTATGTAGGTTCTAAGGCAAGGCTGCTTTTCATTTTTACAGTTATTTCCTTCCTAACACAGAGAGCACATTGATCAACAGCCATCGTTCGCTTGTAGAGCTTAGCTACCGAAGAAGAAGAAGAAAAAGTCAAGCCCCACATCTCTAATTCCCCCCCCCACTTAGGGAATTCCCTGGCGGTCCAGTGCTTAGGACTCGGTGCTTTCACGGCCAGGGCCACGCGGCGCGGCCAAAGAAACAAAACAAACAAACATCCACGTTTATCGAAAACCATATTGTGGAGTCCTGTGGATTTTCTTACATTTGAAAATCTTTTTTAATTGGATTCTAGGCATGATGGTTTTTTGAGGTTTTGGGATGCCATCTTCTTGGATGCTGAAGATGATTCTAATCTAAGTTCTAGGATAAATCCAAAAACCTTCCTGATACATTTTAAGCTTCCTTTCTGCTTATTATATAAGCTATATTCATTGAAATATATATTTCTCCTAGGCTTAATACCTCTTACTTGCTGGGTAAAAATATGAAGGAGCACAATAATGAAACTCTTTTACACTTATTATTTTGCTGTCTGCTTCGTACCGGTTTTCATTGAAATACTTGTCTATATGTGTTGTGGCTACCTATACATGCACATTTATTGCATTCTGTTGCTTGTTATGCATTTTTTACTGACATACCTTCTCTGTCTGTATGCATTGGCTAGGAATTCATTCACCTCTATCACCTCCATCGTGTTTTCTGGTTAATAGTATTCACTAAACTAGAGTGGGCAAAATTCACTTTCATAATATTGCATGGATAGTACAGAATGCCATTTGTTAGTAAATTCATTAGGCTTCGATACTTGCCACATACCCCAGTTTTCATTAATATCTATGGATTTCTTTTTCGTTAACGTAATATGCTTGTCATGATTTTTCTTTGTCTTTCTAGAACTTATTGTATCTTCCTCCATATAAATCATACGCAACAGATCAGCTTATTCATCTATTAATTATTACTGCTATTATTATTGGTGGTGGTGTTATAACCACTTTATAGGTGAGGAATCTGAAGTAATCAGATAACTTTTCCCTTTCCAAAAGCACTTAAGAAATCCACTTTCGGGTAATCATTTTGAGGTAGGATGAGAAACCAGGCTTGAAGAGGGCAAAAATGACTCTTTCAATTCACCAGTTGGACTGAGCTGTACGTCACCTCTAGGTAATAGCGTGGGAACTGCACAAGCAAAGGGAGACACTGAAGACGACAATGGTAATAGCCGTACTGTTTTCTAATGGACAAAAAAAATGCCTATATTATAAGTTCTATTTCTCCTGCTTTCTGGCAGTATCATGCTCAGAGTGGAGTCCTGGCAAGGAAGTCAGGATACTTAGGTTCTGAAACCTGGTAATGATACTAACATAATGAGAGAACTTGAACAAGTCAACCCGACCTCTCTGAGCCTCAGTTTCCTTACTCACGAAATGAGACTGAGAACATCGAAGTTCTCTAAGGGCCTCCTAGTTCTAAAATGCTTCCAGTCTAGGAAATAGCATAGAAGTCAATACGAGTGCAGGCTGAAGGGAAAGACAGGGCAGGGAGAAGGTTGCTTCCAGCCTAGAGAACAATCTCTGAACCACACCACTTGGCTCTTCTGCCCGTCTGTGCCCAAGATGGGAGCACAGGCAGTTAATAGAGAAGAGTGGAAAACTGCTCAGTCCTTACAGCCATCATTAACTGTCTGATTTTGGGTTTCTCAGGAAGTAGTGATAGTAGAGGTGTCCTGATAGCAAGAACCTTCAGATGATGCCGTTCCTCAAACGTAGTGAGAATTTCTCAACCTCCCTGAGTTTTTCATGACCCTCTTGTTCTTACAGAAAATTTCCAACATCCATCTCTACTTGGAACTCTAAATTCTCTGCAGCATTCTCCTCCTGTGGTGAGCAATGCAACTTCCCTAACACGAAGTGTCTGCAACTTCTCCAGAGTCTCTGCCCCTGCCGTCAGTTCGGCATCGGCTACTGGTACCCCTTTCCAGACACTCATGGGTAGTGCCTACCTTTACCAACATTCTAGCACGACTATGTTATCTGGAGTTACTGACCACAGCCAGATCTCCACTTCAGCTGCTTCCTATCCAGGTGTTCTTGAGTGGGACATCACAGCAAGCACTGAAAAGAATTCTTCTTCACTCGGAGACTTTACTCTGGCACTCACTGACCGCCACACAGCTGCCTCCTCCATGTTTCTGGCAGCCCAGTATGATAAAACTTCAGACGCCAAGAACATGGTCCCTCTACATCCATCGCTTTCTGCCAGCCTTGCTCAGGGAACACCATCTCAGATTCCAAATCAGGGGCAGAGCCGCCTGCCACTTCCCTGCCAGGAAGGGAGCCAGGTATATTACTATAACCAAGGCACACTGGGGTCTTTACTGTATGGAGAACTTGGCTCCTGCCCGCAATCCTACGGCTCGGCGTCATACACAGGAAGTCGGGCCTCTGGGCAACCAGAAATGGGAATGGGACTGAAGGAGATTCAGCCCACAAATATCCGACCACCAGCTTCCACCTCTGCAGTCTGCCACCCTGTGTCTGCTCAACGCATCACAGAAACAAGTTTTCAAGGTGAGTATAACAAACGCCAGAGAAAGTTGAAGAATGAGGTCGGCACTCAAAAATGGGGTCAAATCGACAGCTGGGAAGGGGTGTAGAGGCAGGTAGAATTTAGATCCTGAGCCTTTAATAACCACTACCTTCGCTCAGTGCCCTCTGTTTTTAGACTCTCTATGAGAACACCTAGGGCTTCCCTGGTGGCGCCGTGGTTAAGAATCCGCCTGCCAATGCAATGCGGGGGACACGGGTTCGAGCCCTGGTCTGCGAAGATCCCACATGCCGTGCAGCAACTAAGCGCATGTGCCACAACGACGGAGCCTGCATTCTAGAGCCCGTGAGCCTCAACTACCGAAGCCCACGTGCCTACAGCCCATGCTCCGCAACAAAGAGAAGCCACCGCGATGAGAAGCCCGCACACCGCAACCAAGAGTAGCCCCCGCTAGCCGCCAACTAGAGAAAGCCCGTGCACAGCAATGAGAGACCCAGTGCAGCCAAAAAAATAAATACGTAGAATAAATAAGTTCAAACAGTAAATAAATACATAAACATAAATTACAAAAAAAAGAACACCTAATGCAGGTGGGAAGGTGGGAGGGCCACTGTAGAGGTCATCTATGCTACATGTACAAGAACCCCGAGAGCACACCAATCGGTACCACACTTTTCACTGCTGTAGCCGATCGTTCCCCCTGTACTGCCACACTGTAGCACTCCCTTCCCTCATCTACTGCTATAGTCTCTTCGGAAGGTGTTTCAGAACTCTTGTTATGAGAGTGCCAGTTGAACTGTCCTCACTTCCTTCATTTATACCAGGATTGAAGACCTTGTGGTCCGAGATCCTGTCCAGAGAGCAAGCAGGCTAAGACTCTGTCTTTGTTGATGTATTTCATCAGCAAGGGCTCTACCCCCTCTCCTAGTTCATGGTGTGACGTGTTCTTGGCCTCTCGGGAAAGTGGGGAGAATGGAAAGGACCCTATATGAGAATGCTAGGCTTTGTAAAACATTTCAGGTTTTTAAAAATAAGACTCATTTTGTATTGGACTTATAACAGTCCTATGAAATACAAAGCGAGCCGAGAATCAGCGACAGGAAAGGCTCACCAGTAAGAATTACAACAGTCACCGCTTACCTCGTAGCATAGGGCACTGTCCGTGATCCTTAAGAAGAGTTAGTAGAAATGCCTTGCCCATCTTGCCCCTGAACCCCTTGAAAGGTACACGACTGCTGTGTTGGTGTTTAGGGGGAGCATCTCACTTACCAGGGACTGACTTCTCCCTTGATCCCTTTGTAGGGATGGAGACCTCCCCCCTGGTGATGAAAAATTCCCTGGGATTGCAACCTCCAAGCCAGACGTTTTGTGTGACACAAAGTCAAGAACTCCCCAAGTCCTGCAGTAGCAGAAACAGCCACATACTTGAGAGTAACCCACCATCTGAACTTGGGGACATTTCAGTGACAGCTCCAGTCCAGAGTGCCAGGCGTCTCCTGGCCCTGCCTCCAGCTCCAAGCCAGGGACAAATAGAGAGTAAGCACGTGGATGATATCAAAACCAAGCTTTCAAAGCCTCTGGATGCCTACCAGATCCCAACAGAGAACCAAGATCCTCCACTACTCCCTTTAGGAATCCCTGATATTCACCAGCCGCTGGCCTGCACCGATCCCCTCAGCCAAGAGGAGCAGCCTGGTTCTGAAAATGCTGATCTGGGAGAGAACAGCCGGAGTCGTCAGGACCTAGGGACACTTGAAAATGGGATTGAACCTAGCAGTGGTCTTGCAGACATTACTACACTGGCGGAGGATATTCACCTTCCCCAGCTCTTTAATCCTTTGAAAGATCTTGATCAATCCCAAGGTCCCAACGTGATCAAAGCTAAAGACACCAGAGCCATTAAGGTGAATCAGGTGCAGGAAAAGCCAAGTGTCATAAAGGTTCCCTCTGATCAACCCAGGAAGAACAAACAGAAAGCCTCTGAGCCTATCAGTGGCGCTCCCAAGGCCAAAATCCAGCCAAAGAATCCAGAGTGCCTGTTAGGGGGAGAAGTGGTTATATGCCACGCTGCAGTCAGTGACAGGGCTCCTGTGAACACGGCCAAGCACTCTCAAGGCAAACCTCAGAAAGCTGCATCCAGAAAGATCAGCAAAACTAAGAGCCACGGGCAGGAAAAGACCAAAAGGACCAGAGGGAGAAACAAGGCTGAGGAGAACAAGCAGTCAGGGAACAAAGTCAAGGCAGAAGAGAAGCCAGCAATCCCCCACACGAAGCGAAAGGAACACCAAACTGAGCTTCTCCAACAGAGCTTTCAAAAGCCTCGAACCTCCCTTGGCGTGCGCATGCTGGAGTCTGTGAAGGTTCTTCATGCGCTGGGGAAGAAGAATGAGACGAAAACTGGGCTCTCTTCCTGTCGGCTCTTGGGAAAGTCAAGCAACCCCAAAGACCCCCAGCCACCCCCAGCTATCCAGCCATGGCGGCATACCCCACGTGAGGGGAAGGGTCCTGAGAAAACGCAAGTCCAAGCCCAGAAACCAGACAGCAGTGCTGAAACAGAGTGTCCGTCTCCAGCCCAGTATGAGCGGCCTCCTCCTGGGAAGGTCAAGTTGATACCTCTGCCTTTTTCTGCCTGGGACAAGCCTCAAGCTCGACCCGCTCCTCGGAGGCCACAGTCTCTGGCCTCACATCGGCCTGCTGGGGCTTACCGTGCCCAGCCTGGTTCTACTGACTCAGCTCAACCTGCTGCAGCCAATTCATCCCAGCCAGCTCCTGCCTCTTTGCCAGGCCCCGCCAAACCAGCTCAGCCAACTGTGACCAACCCAACCCAACCGGCTTGGCCCAACCATACCCAGCCTCGTGTCCCTCAGTCTGCTGCTCCTAGGCCTGCACCCTCCAAAACTTCATCTGGCGCTCCTCTCCAGCGGGAGCCTGTTCCCCCTGCTGTGAATAAGCGCCAGTCCCCACCCAAGCTCCAAACCCACTTTCTACTCCAAGACTTCAGCAAGCAACGAGTTCCATGGAGGGAACCCAACGTGCCTGAGCCAGTCATGTCAAAGCCCATCGAACAAGAGCAGAGGCCAGAGCGAGAGGCCATGAAGAGGCGGGCTCAACAACAACGGGAGAATGCTGCCAGATACACCTCTTCGGGCAAGCTGCAATTTTTCACCGAGAGGGAAAACGAAATGGAAATTGCCGACTACTACGGATACGTCAAGTGAGAGCTGCTAGGATTCTTGGTGCCACCTTGGCTACCAGCTGTTCTTCCATACACAGGTAAGACAGGTATAGAACTGAATAAGTAAATGGAATACAATTAATAGACGAGTAACAAACCTTTCGAATTTTCAGATGCTGCTAACTGGGGCGTGAGAAAGGAAGGACTGAAAGTTGGATGGGAGAATGAAGGAAAGGGGTAAAAACTGAGCAAAGAGGAAGGAACTTGGCCCAGGGCTAGGAAGGCCAAAAGAGACGTATGGATTTAGGAAAGGAAGCAGGAGCGAGGATGAAATGGCAGAAGTAAAAAGCAGGGTCAGAGGTCTGGGTTGAAAGAACACAATTGGAGTAGAGTTGAAGGTGACAGAAGATGAGTCTAGGTTTACTAGGAGAAATAGAAAAAGTCTCTCGGGGACGCTGGCCTTAAGTCTCACAACCACCAGATAGGTATTTCAGAAAACAAGAGGTTCAGGACACATCTCTGAAAGGTCTGAGTTGCCTTATTCAGGTGTGACTGTAGTGGGGGAATAGGGAAATCTACCAGAGAAGTGGCTAGGGCTCAGAGTTATCCTAGGGGCAGCTGACGACAGGGGCAGAGCCAAGGGAACTGCTGGATCAGGAGGCCCACGAACAAAGCAGGGGCATAGCCGCCTGTCACTTCCCTGCCAGGAAGGAAGCCAGGTATATTACTATAACCAAGGCACACTGGGGTCTTTACTGTATGGAGAACTTGGCTCCTGCCCGCAATCCTACGGCTCGGCGTCACACACAGGAAGTAGGGCCTCTGGGCAACCAGAAATGGGAATGGGACTGAAGGAGATTCAGCCCACAAATATCCGACCACCAGCTTCCACCTCTGCAGTCTGCCACCCTGTGTCTGCTCAACGCATCACAGAAACAAGTTTTCAAGGTGAGTATACAGACGGCAGAGAAAAGTTGAACAATGAGGTCAGCATTCAAAAATGGGGTCAAATCGACAGCTGGGAAGGGGTGTAGAGACAGGTAGAATTTAGATCCTGAGCCTTTAATAACCACTACCTTCTCTCAGTGCTCTCTGTTTTTAGACTCTATATGAGAACACCTAGGGCTTCCCTGGTGGCGCCTGCCAATGCAGGGGACACGGGTTCGAGCCCTGGTCTGCGAAGATCCCACATGCCGTGCAGCAACTAAGCGCATGTGCCACAACGACGGAGCCTGCATTCTAGAGCCCGTGAGCCTCAACTACCGAAGCCCACGTGCCTACAGCCCATGCTCCGCAACAAGAGAAGCCACCGCGATGAGATGCCCGCACACCGCAACCGAGAGTAGCCCCCGCTAGCCGCCAACTAGAGAAAGCCCGTGCACAGCAATGAGAGACCCAGTGCAGCCAAAAAAATAAATACGTAGAATAAATAAGTTCAAACAGTAAATAAATACATAAACATAAATTACAAAAAAAAAGAACACCTAATGCAGGTGGGAAGGTGGGAGGGCCACTGTAGAGGTCATCTATGCTACATGTACAAGAACCCCGAGAGCACACCAATCGGTACCACACTTTTCACTGCTGTAGCCGATCATTCCCCCTGTACTGCCACACTGTAGCACTCCCTTCCCTCATCTACTGCTATAGTCTCTTTGGAAGGTGTTTCCGAACTCTTGTTATCAGAGTGCCAGTTGAACTGTCCTCACTTCCTTCATTTATACCAGGATTGAAGACCTTGTGGTCCGAGATCCTGTCCAGAGAGCAAGCAGGCTAAGGCTCTGTCTTTGTTGATGTATTTCATCAGAAAGGGCTCTACCCCCTCTCCTAGTTCATGGTGTGAAGTGTTCTTGGCCTCTCGGGAAAGTGGGGAGAATGGAAAGGACCCTATATGAGAATGCTAGGCTCTGTAAAACATTTCAGGTTTTTAAAAATAAGACTCATTTTGTATTGGACTGACAACAGTCCTATGAAATACAAAGAAGGCCGAGAATCAGTGACAGGAAAGGATCACCAGTAAGAACTACAGCAGTCACCGCTTACCTCGTAGCATAGGGCACTGTCCGTGATCCTTAAGAAGAGTTAGTAGAAATGCCTTGCCCATCTTGCCCCTGAACCCCTTGAAAGGTACACGACTGCTGTGTTGGTGTTTAGGGGGAGCATCTCACTTACCAGGGACTGACTTCTCCCTTGATTCCTCTGTAGTGATGGAGACTTCCCCGCTGATGAAAAATTCCCTGGGATTGCAACCTCCAAGCCAGACAGCTTTCCTATGGAATGACAGAGAACTTGTCAAGGTGAAACACCAGTCTGCGGGAGAAAGGGAGGAAGAGAATGATGGAAATCGTTTCTGGGAAACTATTTTTACATTATGTGTTGTTTGTTCCCGGTAAATAAACTGAAATCTTCTTAACAGTAC
This sequence comes from Balaenoptera borealis, assembly GCF_965194805.1. NCBI lineage: Eukaryota > Metazoa > Chordata > Mammalia > Artiodactyla > Balaenopteridae > Balaenoptera > Balaenoptera borealis. Next base: position 36,852 of record NW_028123047.1, read on the forward strand.
AACAAAATCTAAACCACTAAAGCCAACAATACAGGAGTATAACGTTCGACAAAAATTTCTTTGGCTGCGCAGCATGTGGGATCTTAGCTCCCCAACCAGGGATTGAACCCACGCCTGCTGCATTGGAAGCGCAGAGTCTTCACCACGGGACCACCGGGGAAGTCCCAGGACTATCACTTTTAAAGGAGAAGGTACAAACCCCTCGGTTCTATGAACTGGAGATTTTTAGTAAGAAGTCAATATATTTGTTGTTAGGCACATTTTATGTTAGGCTGTCTCCCTGCACAGGATGCAGGCGCCTTGAGAATGGAAGTCATATCCCTCTATAGTACGTCCCTCTTCTTTCTGCTTTGCAGTTTGCTGCTCCACTTGTTCAACCCCACCTAGTAATAACCTATACTTCCCTTGTTCCTGTTTTCCCATCTGGAAAACAGACAAAAGGCAACCAAACAACGCAAAGGTCTCAACAAATAAGGGATATCCAAAACCAGAGATGGCCAGAACTTCTGTACCCCTGATGAAATAGTCCTCATACAAAACCTGATAATCAAATTCCTTAATGCTAGGAATCACAGTGAAAAATAGTATCTGAACTGACTTCTGTCAGATGAGTGAGAACTAAGGTTAATTCAGTGTATCTGAAGCATAGAAAGTGAGGGCAAAAGTGGCACAAGATGGGGCTAGAGAAGCAGAGAGGATTCTAGACCACGCAGAGTCTTAAAGGCCAACAGTGTGTTTTCTATTCTCAAAACAATGCTTGTGAGCGATGTTTATGAGCAACGTTCCAACTTGCTTTGAAGGTTTCTTGTGTGAAGAGTGGATTGGAAGGAAACAAGATATATGGACACCAGTTAGGACCTAATCGCAACAGACAGGCAAGTTCAGTATTAGGAAGTTGAGGAAGAGCTGGCTGACAGATTCCAAAGAAATTCAGGAGATGAACTGAAGCGGGCTTAATGGGGTAGGAGATGGAGGAAAGGAAGGTCTTAGGGAATTCAAGGGTTTACTGCACACATGAGCAAAGTCTCAAAATTAATCATTTGAACGTACAGAGGCGGATCTCCCAAATGACACCGGTTAGGAAGCAACGGTACGCCCTTTAGAATTCCTAGAGACAACACAAATCAACTGTTTCGATGGAAAATTCGGCGGGACTCTTGATTTCCATGGGAATACAGAGAAAAGAGACACTGATCTGGCTTGCAGGTATATTTAGGAAGCTGTTAGCCGGACATCACCTACTAGTATCATGTAAGTAGGCCGTCCGAAGTAGGAAGCTTAGGGGAAAAACCTGGAGGAAAACTTAAAAGCTTAAGCCACACCTCTACACTACACCACCTTTCACAATTTCTTCTCAGATAAGCATCATCCCCATCAGTGAAGAAACTCGTTCGTACCTCATAATAGGAAAAACAGGCCTAAAGATTCAATGTGTGTCTTGGGAGGTCCCATCTATGCGATATCTTCCTGGGACCAGAAAAGGCCCCAGGAAGATCCATCTCTGCACCCCTGAAAGCTTACCACCAAGGAAAATGACTAGGTCCATAGATTTCCTCCCTCAAACCAGCTTACCTCACACATAGATCATTAGCAACTCCGCCCTTACTCACATTATCACAGTCACAAGAGTGGTTAGGGAGAAAAGCACTAACCAGGGGAACTAAAACAGAGGCAATCCAGGCCAAGCTGGGCTGGTGGCAGATATCTTGCTCCTTACGCTCGGGTGCATAATGCGACTCACCACAGTGCCTTTTTCACAGACCCTTTTGAACGTTTCTCCACAGAATCCAACAGCTCAAGTTAGTTCATGACGCTTCAAGGTCAACAATCGTCAAGAGAAAAACATGCAATATGTCTTACAATGTTGGATTCCTTACAAACAGGACAAGGAGATAACCATGTAGACAAAACCAGAGCATTTGAAAACATCTGTATTCTACAAACACACCAGTGAATGCTATAAATAAGGTACTATGACATAAAACAAAATGAAAACTAGATGTGAGACTCTTCTCTTCAGTGTACAGACTTCATGGCAGTTGCTGCACACTATCTAGCTACTTAGATCTTTAACTCTCTGTTCTGTTAATACCAAATGAGGCCCAAGTGTGTCAACCTGTTTCCCACAGAAACCAAAAAGTCTACATGCATCTCTTTTCTCCTGTGCCCTTTCACCTTACCTGCTCCCAATTCTCCACCAATGTCCTCCTCTTTCTCTAATTATTCTCCTCTTCATTTTGCTTGGCCTTGCCCCCAAGCATGCAAGACAGAGAGTCCTAGAGGTCCAAGATTCTAGAGTGGCTGTTTGCAAGGCGGAGGAGATTACAGTAACTGCCACACTGTATATACTTCTGTGCAAAGAAAAAGGGACAGTGTTCAGAATGTCTCTCACATATAACAAGAGCTGGAGATGGCAGGATACCTGTGTGGCCCAAGGAACTAGAGCTAGCAAATTATGGGCCAAACAATTGCAACCAAAGGCTGGAAGAGGAAAGGTCTGCAACCAGCTCTGTCTCCTAGCTCTCTGGTATTTGCTGCCAACGGGCAGAGTCTATTTCGTGAAGCATCAAGCACTGAAAAGAAGACTCCTGCTGCTGGAAGGTGACAGGAAGTAACGTCCAATGCAAGATCAAGGCTTGTCCTCGAAGCAATGCCCATAATGGAAGAAAAAAAAAAAAGAGAAAGCGGAAGAGAAACGTTAAGTCGCAAGTCCAACCTGGCCCCCAGCCTAGCCCAGCCCAAGGAAGGTAGGAGTCAAGGAGAAGAAACTAAAAGAGAAGAGCCTTGGACCACAACATTCTCCACAAGGTACACTCAACAAACTTCACCCTACTCTTGAACCAAGTTACAAAAAGAGCTTCTTAATCCCTACTTTGGCTCCTTAAAAGCTGCTATCAGTTCACTCATTAGACACATATGATTTCAGAACAACTGTAATAGTTCAAACTAGATGGCTCTTTCCTTCCTAAGGATTATTAATTAAAGAAGATCTATATAGCTCTAAGTATATGATACATAAAATAGAATACTCTGTAGAATATAAGTAACTCTTAGTTCAGTGTATTAATGAACGTCTGTAAGAAATGTTGCAATGATTTCCCTAATGGAAGAGCCTGGGGGAGGTAAATCTGTCTTCTAGGATTTCCTCCCCAGAGCTCAGAAACTCAGGTGTTGTTTTAGCTCTCCTACACTCTCTTCACCCAAGCCCGCCTTCCTGTTGGGGATCGGACCTCCCTATTGGCTCTCTCATACCTTTCAACTGCCTGCTTTGTGACATCACTCTCCTACCAAACCTACTACCACTTGGTAGAGCCTTGGGGTTTCCGTGGAGCTGTTTGGACCAGTAACCAGTGACCTCTGTACTGGACACGTGCGCCGTTCAGCTGCAGCCACTCGGACATCCTCTAGTGTTGTCTCCTCATCCCTTGTACCTGCAGTGGATGCTTCCTCTTCTCTGACCATGTCAGGTAAGAAAAGAAACTTTGGAAAGTTTTGCGTTCGATTTCTTTTGCCCCTAAATTGAGTAAGTAGGAGATTCAAAATAGCATGGAATAATGAGGGAAAGTATTGAACTACAAGTCTGGAGACCTAATTTCAGTTTTGACTTTGACGTTTACTATCTGTGTGACTTTGGACAAATCACTGGCTGTCTCACAAAGCCTGTTGCTTTCCTTAACTGTTACGTTAGGATACCACGTTGGGTTGATCACTCTGATCCCCTTCTTTTCCAGTATTGAGCCTTAAAGGGTACCCATGTAGAAAACGAAATCAGACACTTCTCAAGAGTGTTTCAACAGAAACATAGAAAAGCCAGGGGACATAGAAAACTAGCAATATATACCAAGATGTTTCATCTCTAATGGTCTCCCTCCACTAGGATTTCGACTAGTTGAAAAGAGAGAATAGGGAGAGAGGATGGAGAGTACTGGGCTCTACAGGGAGGCACAGAGTCGAGCGTAAGGAAGTTTAGGATGGTTTTCATTAGCACAGGCCAACAGGCACCAAGAGATGGGAGAAAATGTAAGAATGAAGAGGGAAAGCATAGAGGAGCTCTCAAGAAAAACGGAGTTTGCAATGGAATGCTGATGGGAACCAAAGATTTTCAATTAAAGCAGAAACAGCACAGAGGGAAACCTGCTCAGAGCAGGGCAAAACCAAGTTGATGGTAGCAAACCCTTACATTAACAGACTAAGAAGGAAAGTAAGGCCAGAACAGGGGATCACCAGGAAAGGCAGCTTATCAGAAAAGTCATACTCCGTTTTCTTTCTTTTATTGCCTCTCTGAATACAGTTGGCCACTTGACAGTTTTGAATATAAACATTTTAGAAATACGTTTTAGAAATGATGCCTCCTATAAACAAGCAACCACAGTGGTTATCTAGGGGGCTGCTTTTCAGTGTTTTATTCTTTCTAATTTTTAAACTAGGTAGACATTTCACCAATTCAACATTTTAAGTGATATCTTCTAAATTGAATCAGAAGGACTATTTTCCTTGGTGTGCTATGTAGGTTCTAAGGCAAGGCTGCTTTTCATTTTTACAGTTATTTCCTTCCTAACACAGAGAGCACATTGATCAACAGCCATCGTTCGCTTGTAGAGCTTAGCTACCGAAGAAGAAGAAGAAAAAGTCAAGCCCCACATCTCTAATTCCCCCCCCCACTTAGGGAATTCCCTGGCGGTCCAGTGCTTAGGACTCGGTGCTTTCACGGCCAGGGCCACGCGGCGCGGCCAAAGAAACAAAACAAACAAACATCCACGTTTATCGAAAACCATATTGTGGAGTCCTGTGGATTTTCTTACATTTGAAAATCTTTTTTAATTGGATTCTAGGCATGATGGTTTTTTGAGGTTTTGGGATGCCATCTTCTTGGATGCTGAAGATGATTCTAATCTAAGTTCTAGGATAAATCCAAAAACCTTCCTGATACATTTTAAGCTTCCTTTCTGCTTATTATATAAGCTATATTCATTGAAATATATATTTCTCCTAGGCTTAATACCTCTTACTTGCTGGGTAAAAATATGAAGGAGCACAATAATGAAACTCTTTTACACTTATTATTTTGCTGTCTGCTTCGTACCGGTTTTCATTGAAATACTTGTCTATATGTGTTGTGGCTACCTATACATGCACATTTATTGCATTCTGTTGCTTGTTATGCATTTTTTACTGACATACCTTCTCTGTCTGTATGCATTGGCTAGGAATTCATTCACCTCTATCACCTCCATCGTGTTTTCTGGTTAATAGTATTCACTAAACTAGAGTGGGCAAAATTCACTTTCATAATATTGCATGGATAGTACAGAATGCCATTTGTTAGTAAATTCATTAGGCTTCGATACTTGCCACATACCCCAGTTTTCATTAATATCTATGGATTTCTTTTTCGTTAACGTAATATGCTTGTCATGATTTTTCTTTGTCTTTCTAGAACTTATTGTATCTTCCTCCATATAAATCATACGCAACAGATCAGCTTATTCATCTATTAATTATTACTGCTATTATTATTGGTGGTGGTGTTATAACCACTTTATAGGTGAGGAATCTGAAGTAATCAGATAACTTTTCCCTTTCCAAAAGCACTTAAGAAATCCACTTTCGGGTAATCATTTTGAGGTAGGATGAGAAACCAGGCTTGAAGAGGGCAAAAATGACTCTTTCAATTCACCAGTTGGACTGAGCTGTACGTCACCTCTAGGTAATAGCGTGGGAACTGCACAAGCAAAGGGAGACACTGAAGACGACAATGGTAATAGCCGTACTGTTTTCTAATGGACAAAAAAAATGCCTATATTATAAGTTCTATTTCTCCTGCTTTCTGGCAGTATCATGCTCAGAGTGGAGTCCTGGCAAGGAAGTCAGGATACTTAGGTTCTGAAACCTGGTAATGATACTAACATAATGAGAGAACTTGAACAAGTCAACCCGACCTCTCTGAGCCTCAGTTTCCTTACTCACGAAATGAGACTGAGAACATCGAAGTTCTCTAAGGGCCTCCTAGTTCTAAAATGCTTCCAGTCTAGGAAATAGCATAGAAGTCAATACGAGTGCAGGCTGAAGGGAAAGACAGGGCAGGGAGAAGGTTGCTTCCAGCCTAGAGAACAATCTCTGAACCACACCACTTGGCTCTTCTGCCCGTCTGTGCCCAAGATGGGAGCACAGGCAGTGAATAGAGAAGAGTGGAAAACTGCTCAGTCCTTACAGCCATCATTAACTGTCTGATTTTGGGTTTCTCAGGAAGTAGTGATAGTAGAGGTGTCCTGATAGCAAGAACCTTCAGATGATGCCGTTCCTCAAACGTAGTGAGAATTTCTCAACCTCCCTGAGTTTTTCATGACCCTCTTGTTCTTACAGAAAATTTCCAACATCCATCTCTACTTGGAACTCTAAATTCTCTGCAGCATTCTCCTCCTGTGGTGAGCAATGCAACTTCCCTAACACGAAGTGTCTGCAACTTCTCCAGAGTCTCTGCCCCTGCCGTCAGTTCGGCATCGGCTACTGGTACCCCTTTCCAGACACTCATGGGTAGTGCCTACCTTTACCAACATTCTAGCACGACTATGTTATCTGGAGTTACTGACCACAGCCAGATCTCCACTTCAGCTGCTTCCTATCCAGGTGTTCTTGAGTGGGACATCACAGCAAGCACTGAAAAGAATTCTTCTTCACTCGGAGACTTTACTCTGGCACTCACTGACCGCCACACAGCTGCCTCCTCCATGTTTCTGGCAGCCCAGTATGATAAAACTTCAGACGCCAAGAACATGGTCCCTCTACATCCATCGCTTTCTGCCAGCCTTGCTCAGGGAACACCATCTCAGATTCCAAATCAGGGGCAGAGCCGCCTGCCACTTCCCTGCCAGGAAGGGAGCCAGGTATATTACTATAACCAAGGCACACTGGGGTCTTTACTGTATGGAGAACTTGGCTCCTGCCCGCAATCCTACGGCTCGGCGTCATACACAGGAAGTCGGGCCTCTGGGCAACCAGAAATGGGAATGGGACTGAAGGAGATTCAGCCCACAAATATCCGACCACCAGCTTCCACCTCTGCAGTCTGCCACCCTGTGTCTGCTCAACGCATCACAGAAACAAGTTTTCAAGGTGAGTATAACAAACGCCAGAGAAAGTTGAAGAATGAGGTCGGCACTCAAAAATGGGGTCAAATCGACAGCTGGGAAGGGGTGTAGAGGCAGGTAGAATTTAGATCCTGAGCCTTTAATAACCACTACCTTCGCTCAGTGCCCTCTGTTTTTAGACTCTCTATGAGAACACCTAGGGCTTCCCTGGTGGCGCCGTGGTTAAGAATCCGCCTGCCAATGCAATGCGGGGGACACGGGTTCGAGCCCTGGTCTGCGAAGATCCCACATGCCGTGCAGCAACTAAGCGCATGTGCCACAACGACGGAGCCTGCATTCTAGAGCCCGTGAGCCTCAACTACCGAAGCCCACGTGCCTACAGCCCATGCTCCGCAACAAAGAGAAGCCACCGCGATGAGAAGCCCGCACACCGCAACCAAGAGTAGCCCCCGCTAGCCGCCAACTAGAGAAAGCCCGTGCACAGCAATGAGAGACCCAGTGCAGCCAAAAAAATAAATACGTAGAATAAATAAGTTCAAACAGTAAATAAATACATAAACATAAATTACAAAAAAAAGAACACCTAATGCAGGTGGGAAGGTGGGAGGGCCACTGTAGAGGTCATCTATGCTACATGTACAAGAACCCCGAGAGCACACCAATCGGTACCACACTTTTCACTGCTGTAGCCGATCGTTCCCCCTGTACTGCCACACTGTAGCACTCCCTTCCCTCATCTACTGCTATAGTCTCTTCGGAAGGTGTTTCAGAACTCTTGTTATGAGAGTGCCAGTTGAACTGTCCTCACTTCCTTCATTTATACCAGGATTGAAGACCTTGTGGTCCGAGATCCTGTCCAGAGAGCAAGCAGGCTAAGACTCTGTCTTTGTTGATGTATTTCATCAGCAAGGGCTCTACCCCCTCTCCTAGTTCATGGTGTGACGTGTTCTTGGCCTCTCGGGAAAGTGGGGAGAATGGAAAGGACCCTATATGAGAATGCTAGGCTTTGTAAAACATTTCAGGTTTTTAAAAATAAGACTCATTTTGTATTGGACTTATAACAGTCCTATGAAATACAAAGCGAGCCGAGAATCAGCGACAGGAAAGGCTCACCAGTAAGAATTACAACAGTCACCGCTTACCTCGTAGCATAGGGCACTGTCCGTGATCCTTAAGAAGAGTTAGTAGAAATGCCTTGCCCATCTTGCCCCTGAACCCCTTGAAAGGTACACGACTGCTGTGTTGGTGTTTAGGGGGAGCATCTCACTTACCAGGGACTGACTTCTCCCTTGATCCCTTTGTAGGGATGGAGACCTCCCCCCTGGTGATGAAAAATTCCCTGGGATTGCAACCTCCAAGCCAGACGTTTTGTGTGACACAAAGTCAAGAACTCCCCAAGTCCTGCAGTAGCAGAAACAGCCACATACTTGAGAGTAACCCACCATCTGAACTTGGGGACATTTCAGTGACAGCTCCAGTCCAGAGTGCCAGGCGTCTCCTGGCCCTGCCTCCAGCTCCAAGCCAGGGACAAATAGAGAGTAAGCACGTGGATGATATCAAAACCAAGCTTTCAAAGCCTCTGGATGCCTACCAGATCCCAACAGAGAACCAAGATCCTCCACTACTCCCTTTAGGAATCCCTGATATTCACCAGCCGCTGGCCTGCACCGATCCCCTCAGCCAAGAGGAGCAGCCTGGTTCTGAAAATGCTGATCTGGGAGAGAACAGCCGGAGTCGTCAGGACCTAGGGACACTTGAAAATGGGATTGAACCTAGCAGTGGTCTTGCAGACATTACTACACTGGCGGAGGATATTCACCTTCCCCAGCTCTTTAATCCTTTGAAAGATCTTGATCAATCCCAAGGTCCCAACGTGATCAAAGCTAAAGACACCAGAGCCATTAAGGTGAATCAGGTGCAGGAAAAGCCAAGTGTCATAAAGGTTCCCTCTGATCAACCCAGGAAGAACAAACAGAAAGCCTCTGAGCCTATCAGTGGCGCTCCCAAGGCCAAAATCCAGCCAAAGAATCCAGAGTGCCTGTTAGGGGGAGAAGTGGTTATATGCCACGCTGCAGTCAGTGACAGGGCTCCTGTGAACACGGCCAAGCACTCTCAAGGCAAACCTCAGAAAGCTGCATCCAGAAAGATCAGCAAAACTAAGAGCCACGGGCAGGAAAAGACCAAAAGGACCAGAGGGAGAAACAAGGCTGAGGAGAACAAGCAGTCAGGGAACAAAGTCAAGGCAGAAGAGAAGCCAGCAATCCCCCACACGAAGCGAAAGGAACACCAAACTGAGCTTCTCCAACAGAGCTTTCAAAAGCCTCGAACCTCCCTTGGCGTGCGCATGCTGGAGTCTGTGAAGGTTCTTCATGCGCTGGGGAAGAAGAATGAGACGAAAACTGGGCTCTCTTCCTGTCGGCTCTTGGGAAAGTCAAGCAACCCCAAAGACCCCCAGCCACCCCCAGCTATCCAGCCATGGCGGCATACCCCACGTGAGGGGAAGGGTCCTGAGAAAACGCAAGTCCAAGCCCAGAAACCAGACAGCAGTGCTGAAACAGAGTGTCCGTCTCCAGCCCAGTATGAGCGGCCTCCTCCTGGGAAGGTCAAGTTGATACCTCTGCCTTTTTCTGCCTGGGACAAGCCTCAAGCTCGACCCGCTCCTCGGAGGCCACAGTCTCTGGCCTCACATCGGCCTGCTGGGGCTTACCGTGCCCAGCCTGGTTCTACTGACTCAGCTCAACCTGCTGCAGCCAATTCATCCCAGCCAGCTCCTGCCTCTTTGCCAGGCCCCGCCAAACCAGCTCAGCCAACTGTGACCAACCCAACCCAACCGGCTTGGCCCAACCATACCCAGCCTCGTGTCCCTCAGTCTGCTGCTCCTAGGCCTGCACCCTCCAAAACTTCATCTGGCGCTCCTCTCCAGCGGGAGCCTGTTCCCCCTGCTGTGAATAAGCGCCAGTCCCCACCCAAGCTCCAAACCCACTTTCTACTCCAAGACTTCAGCAAGCAACGAGTTCCATGGAGGGAACCCAACGTGCCTGAGCCAGTCATGTCAAAGCCCATCGAACAAGAGCAGAGGCCAGAGCGAGAGGCCATGAAGAGGCGGGCTCAACAACAACGGGAGAATGCTGCCAGATACACCTCTTCGGGCAAGCTGCAATTTTTCACCGAGAGGGAAAACGAAATGGAAATTGCCGACTACTACGGATACGTCAAGTGAGAGCTGCTAGGATTCTTGGTGCCACCTTGGCTACCAGCTGTTCTTCCATACACAGGTAAGACAGGTATAGAACTGAATAAGTAAATGGAATACAATTAATAGACGAGTAACAAACCTTTCGAATTTTCAGATGCTGCTAACTGGGGCGTGAGAAAGGAAGGACTGAAAGTTGGATGGGAGAATGAAGGAAAGGGGTAAAAACTGAGCAAAGAGGAAGGAACTTGGCCCAGGGCTAGGAAGGCCAAAAGAGACGTATGGATTTAGGAAAGGAAGCAGGAGCGAGGATGAAATGGCAGAAGTAAAAAGCAGGGTCAGAGGTCTGGGTTGAAAGAACACAATTGGAGTAGAGTTGAAGGTGACAGAAGATGAGTCTAGGTTTACTAGGAGAAATAGAAAAAGTCTCTCGGGGACGCTGGCCTTAAGTCTCACAACCACCAGATAGGTATTTCAGAAAACAAGAGGTTCAGGACACATCTCTGAAAGGTCTGAGTTGCCTTATTCAGGTGTGACTGTAGTGGGGGAATAGGGAAATCTACCAGAGAAGTGGCTAGGGCTCAGAGTTATCCTAGGGGCAGCTGACGACAGGGGCAGAGCCAAGGGAACTGCTGGATCAGGAGGCCCACGAACAAAGCAGGGGCATAGCCGCCTGTCACTTCCCTGCCAGGAAGGAAGCCAGGTATATTACTATAACCAAGGCACACTGGGGTCTTTACTGTATGGAGAACTTGGCTCCTGCCCGCAATCCTACGGCTCGGCGTCACACACAGGAAGTAGGGCCTCTGGGCAACCAGAAATGGGAATGGGACTGAAGGAGATTCAGCCCACAAATATCCGACCACCAGCTTCCACCTCTGCAGTCTGCCACCCTGTGTCTGCTCAACGCATCACAGAAACAAGTTTTCAAGGTGAGTATACAGACGGCAGAGAAAAGTTGAACAATGAGGTCAGCATTCAAAAATGGGGTCAAATCGACAGCTGGGAAGGGGTGTAGAGACAGGTAGAATTTAGATCCTGAGCCTTTAATAACCACTACCTTCTCTCAGTGCTCTCTGTTTTTAGACTCTATATGAGAACACCTAGGGCTTCCCTGGTGGCGCCTGCCAATGCAGGGGACACGGGTTCGAGCCCTGGTCTGCGAAGATCCCACATGCCGTGCAGCAACTAAGCGCATGTGCCACAACGACGGAGCCTGCATTCTAGAGCCCGTGAGCCTCAACTACCGAAGCCCACGTGCCTACAGCCCATGCTCCGCAACAAGAGAAGCCACCGCGATGAGATGCCCGCACACCGCAACCGAGAGTAGCCCCCGCTAGCCGCCAACTAGAGAAAGCCCGTGCACAGCAATGAGAGACCCAGTGCAGCCAAAAAAATAAATACGTAGAATAAATAAGTTCAAACAGTAAATAAATACATAAACATAAATTACAAAAAAAAAGAACACCTAATGCAGGTGGGAAGGTGGGAGGGCCACTGTAGAGGTCATCTATGCTACATGTACAAGAACCCCGAGAGCACACCAATCGGTACCACACTTTTCACTGCTGTAGCCGATCATTCCCCCTGTACTGCCACACTGTAGCACTCCCTTCCCTCATCTACTGCTATAGTCTCTTTGGAAGGTGTTTCCGAACTCTTGTTATCAGAGTGCCAGTTGAACTGTCCTCACTTCCTTCATTTATACCAGGATTGAAGACCTTGTGGTCCGAGATCCTGTCCAGAGAGCAAGCAGGCTAAGGCTCTGTCTTTGTTGATGTATTTCATCAGAAAGGGCTCTACCCCCTCTCCTAGTTCATGGTGTGAAGTGTTCTTGGCCTCTCGGGAAAGTGGGGAGAATGGAAAGGACCCTATATGAGAATGCTAGGCTCTGTAAAACATTTCAGGTTTTTAAAAATAAGACTCATTTTGTATTGGACTGACAACAGTCCTATGAAATACAAAGAAGGCCGAGAATCAGTGACAGGAAAGGATCACCAGTAAGAACTACAGCAGTCACCGCTTACCTCGTAGCATAGGGCACTGTCCGTGATCCTTAAGAAGAGTTAGTAGAAATGCCTTGCCCATCTTGCCCCTGAACCCCTTGAAAGGTACACGACTGCTGTGTTGGTGTTTAGGGGGAGCATCTCACTTACCAGGGACTGACTTCTCCCTTGATTCCTCTGTAGTGATGGAGACTTCCCCGCTGATGAAAAATTCCCTGGGATTGCAACCTCCAAGCCAGACAGCTTTCCTATGGAATGACAGAGAACTTGTCAAGGTGAAACACCAGTCTGCGGGAGAAAGGGAGGAAGAGAATGATGGAAATCGTTTCTGGAAAACTATTTTTACATTATGTGTTGTTTGTTCCCGGTAAATAAACTGAAATCTTCTTAACAGTACAACAAAATCTAAACCACTAAAGCCAACAATACAGGAGTATAACGTTCGACAAAAATTTCTTTGGCTGCGCAGCATGTGGGATCTTAGCTCCCCAACCAGGGATTGAACCCACGCCTGCTGCATTGGAAGCGCAGAGTCTTCACCACGGGACCACCGGGGAAGTCCCAGGACTATCACTTTTAAAGGAGAAGGTACAAACCCCTCGGTTCTATGAACTGGAGATTTTTAGTAAGAAGTCAATATATTTGTTGTTAGGCACATTTTATGTTAGGCTGTCTCCCTGCACAGGATGCAGGCGCCTTGAGAATGGAAGTCATATCCCTCTATAGTACGTCCCTCTTCTTTCTGCTTTGCAGTTTGCTGCTCCACTTGTTCAACCCCACCTAGTAATAACCTATACTTCCCTTGTTCCTGTTTTCCCATCTGGAAAACAGACAAAAGGCAACCAAACAACGCAAAGGTCTCAACAAATAAGGGATATCCAAAACCAGAGATGGCCAGAACTTCTGTACCCCTGATGAAATAGTCCTCATACAAAACCTGATAATCAAATTCCTTAATGCTAGGAATCACAGTGAAAAATAGTATCTGAACTGACTTCTGTCAGATGAGTGAGAACTAAGGTTAATTCAGTGTATCTGAAGCATAGAAAGTGAGGGCAAAAGTGGCACAAGATGGGGCTAGAGAAGCAGAGAGGATTCTAGACCACGCAGAGTCTTAAAGGCCAACAGTGTGTTTTCTATTCTCAAAACAATGCTTGTGAGCGATGTTTATGAGCAACGTTCCAACTTGCTTTGAAGGTTTCTTGTGTGAAGAGTGGATTGGAAGGAAACAAGATATATGGACACCAGTTAGGACCTAATCGCAACAGACAGGCAAGTTCAGTATTAGGAAGTTGAGGAAGAGCTGGCTGACAGATTCCAAAGAAATTCAGGAGATGAACTGAAGCGGGCTTAATGGGGTAGGAGATGGAGGAAAGGAAGGTCTTAGGGAATTCAAGGGTTTACTGCACACATGAGCAAAGTCTCAAAATTAATCATTTGAACGTACAGAGGCGGATCTCCCAAATGACACCGGTTAGGAAGCAACGGTACGCCCTTTAGAATTCCTAGAGACAACACAAATCAACTGTTTCGATGGAAAATTCGGCGGGACTCTTGATTTCCATGGGAATACAGAGAAAAGAGACACTGATCTGGCTTGCAGGTATATTTAGGAAGCTGTTAGCCGGACATCACCTACTAGTATCATGTAAGTAGGCCGTCCGAAGTAGGAAGCTTAGGGGAAAAACCTGGAGGAAAACTTAAAAGCTTAAGCCACACCTCTACACTACACCACCTTTCACAATTTCTTCTCAGATAAGCATCATCCCCATCAGTGAAGAAACTCGTTCGTACCTCATAATAGGAAAAACAGGCCTAAAGATTCAATGTGTGTCTTGGGAGGTCCCATCTATGCGATATCTTCCTGGGACCAGAAAAGGCCCCAGGAAGATCCATCTCTGCACCCCTGAAAGCTTACCACCAAGGAAAATGACTAGGTCCATAGATTTCCTCCCTCAAACCAGCTTACCTCACACATAGATCATTAGCAACTCCGCCCTTACTCACATTATCACAGTCACAAGAGTGGTTAGGGAGAAAAGCACTAACCAGGGGAACTAAAACAGAGGCAATCCAGGCCAAGCTGGGCTGGTGGCAGATATCTTGCTCCTTACGCTCGGGTGCATAATGCGACTCACCACAGTGCCTTTTTCACAGACCCTTTTGAACGTTTCTCCACAGAATCCAACAGCTCAAGTTAGTTCATGACGCTTCAAGGTCAACAATCGTCAAGAGAAAAACATGCAATATGTCTTACAATGTTGGATTCCTTACAAACAGGACAAGGAGATAACCATGTAGACAAAACCAGAGCATTTGAAAACATCTGTATTCTACAAACACACCAGTGAATGCTATAAATAAGGTACTATGACATAAAACAAAATGAAAACTAGATGTGAGACTCTTCTCTTCAGTGTACAGACTTCATGGCAGTTGCTGCACACTATCTAGCTACTTAGATCTTTAACTCTCTGTTCTGTTAATACCAAATGAGGCCCAAGTGTGTCAACCTGTTTCCCACAGAAACCAAAAAGTCTACATGCATCTCTTTTCTCCTGTGCCCTTTCACCTTACCTGCTCCCAATTCTCCACCAACGTCCTCCTCTTTCTCTAATTATTCTCCTCTTCATTTTGCTTGGCCTTGCCCCCAAGCATGCAAGACAGAGAGTCCTAGAGGTCCAAGATTCTAGAGTGGCTGTTTGCAAGGCGGAGGAGATTACAGTAACTGCCACACTGTATATACTTCTGTGCAAAGAAAAAGGGACAGTGTTCAGAATGTCTCTCACATATAACAAGAGCTGGAGATGGCAGGATACCTGTGTGGCCCAAGGAACTAGAGCTAGCAAATTATGGGCCAAACAATTGCAACCAAAGGCTGGAAGAGGAAAGGTCTGCAACCAGCTCTGTCTCCTAGCTCTCTGGTATTTGCTGCCAACGGGCAGAGTCTATTTCGTGAAGCATCAAGCACTGAAAAGAAGACTCCTGCTGCTGGAAGGTGACAGGAAGTAACGTCCAATGCAAGATCAAGGCTTGTCCTCGAAGCAATGCCCATAATGGAAGAAAAAAAAAAAAGAGAAAGCGGAAGAGAAACGTTAAGTCGCAAGTCCAACCTGGCCCCCAGCCTAGCCCAGCCCAAGGAAGGTAGGAGTCAAGGAGAAGAAACTAAAAGAGAAGAGCCTTGGACCACAACATTCTCCACAAGGTACACTCAACAAACTTCACCCTACTCTTGAACCAAGTTACAAAAAGAGCTTCTTAATCCCGACTTTGGCTCCTTAAAAGCTGCTATCAGTTCACTCATTAGACACATATGATTTCAGAACAACTGTAATAGTTCAAACTAGATGGCTCTTTCCTTCCTAAGGATTATTAATTAAAGAAGATCTATATAGCTCTAAGTATATGATACTTAAAATAGAATACTCTGTAGAATATAAGTAACTCTTAGTTCAGTGTATTAATGAACGTCTGTAAGAAATGTTGCAATGATTTCCCTAATGGAAGAGCCTGGGGGAGGTAAATCTGTCTTCTAGGATTTCCTCCCCAGAGCTCAGAAACTCAGGTGTTGTTTTAGCTCTCCTACACTCTCTTCACCCAAGCCCGCCTTCCTGTTGGGGATCGGACCTCCCTATTGGCTCTCTCATACCTTTCAACTGCCTGCTTTGTGACATCACTCTCCTACCAAACCTACTACCACTTGGTAGAGCCTTGGGGTTTCCGTGGAGCTGTTTGGACCAGTAACCAGTGACCTCTGTACTGGACACGTGCGCCGTTCAGCTGCAGCCACTCGGACATCCTCTAGTGTTGTCTCCTCATCCCTTGTACCTGCAGTGGATGCTTCCTCTTCTCTGACCATGTCAGGTAAGAAAAGAAACTTTGGAAAGTTTTGCGTTCGATTTCTTTTGCCCCTAAATTGAGTAAGTAGGAGATTCAAAATAGCATGGAATAATGAGGGAAAGTATTGAACTACAAGTCTGGAGACCTAATTTCAGTTTTGACTTTGACGTTTACTATCTGTGTGACTTTGGACAAATCACTGGCTGTCTCACAAAGCCTGTTGCTTTCCTTAACTGTTACGTTAGGATACCACGTTGGGTTGATCACTCTGATCCCCTTCTTTTCCAGTATTGAGCCTTAAAGGGTACCCATGTAGAAAACGAAATCAGACACTTCTCAAGAGTGTTTCAACAGAAACATAGAAAAGCCAGGGGACATAGAAAACTAGCAATATATACCAAGATGTTTCATCTCTAATGGTCTCCCTCCACTAGGATTTCGACTAGTTGAAAAGAGAGAATAGGGAGAGAGGATGGAGAGTACTGGGCTCTACAGGGAGGCACAGAGTCGAGCGTAAGGAAGTTTAGGATGGTTTTCATTAGCACAGGCCAACAGGCACCAAGAGATGGGAGAAAATGTAAGAATGAAGAGGGAAAGCATAGAGGAGCTCTCAAGAAAAACGGAGTTTGCAATGGAATGCTGATGGGAACCAAAGATTTTCAATTAAAGCAGAAACAGCACAGAGGGAAACCTGCTCAGAGCAGGGCAAAACCAAGTTGATGGTAGCAAACCCTTACATTAACAGACTAAGAAGGAAAGTAAGGCCAGAACAGGGGATCACCAGGAAAGGCAGCTTATCAGAAAAGTCATACTCCGTTTTCTTTCTTTTATTGCCTCTCTGAATACAGTTGGCCACTTGACAGTTTTGAATATAAACATTTTAGAAATACGTTTTAGAAATGATGCCTCCTATAAACAAGCAACCACAGTGGTTATCTAGGGGGCTGCTTTTCAGTGTTTTATTCTTTCTAATTTTTAAACTAGGTAGACATTTCACCAATTCAACATTTTAAGTGATATCTTCTAAATTGAATCAGAAGGACTATTTTCCTTGGTGTGCTATGTAGGTTCTAAGGCAAGGCTGCTTTTCATTTTTACAGTTATTTCCTTCCTAACACAGAGAGCACATTGATCAACAGCCATCGTTCGCTTGTAGAGCTTAGCTACCGAAGAAGAAGAAGAAAAAGTCAAGCCCCACATCTCTAATTCCCCCCCCCACTTAGGGAATTCCCTGGCGGTCCAGTGCTTAGGACTCGGTGCTTTCACGGCCAGGGCCACGCGGCGCGGCCAAAGAAACAAAACAAACAAACATCCACGTTTATCGAAAACCATATTGTGGAGTCCTGTGGATTTTCTTACATTTGAAAATCTTTTTTAATTGGATTCTAGGCATGATGGTTTTTTGAGGTTTTGGGATGCCATCTTCTTGGATGCTGAAGATGATTCTAATCTAAGTTCTAGGATAAATCCAAAAACCTTCCTGATACATTTTAAGCTTCCTTTCTGCTTATTATATAAGCTATATTCATTGAAATATATATTTCTCCTAGGCTTAATACCTCTTACTTGCTGGGTAAAAATATGAAGGAGCACAATAATGAAACTCTTTTACACTTATTATTTTGCTGTCTGCTTCGTACCGGTTTTCATTGAAATACTTGTCTATATGTGTTGTGGCTACCTATACATGCACATTTATTGCATTCTGTTGCTTGTTATGCATTTTTTACTGACATACCTTCTCTGTCTGTATGCATTGGCTAGGAATTCATTCACCTCTATCACCTCCATCGTGTTTTCTGGTTAATAGTATTCACTAAACTAGAGTGGGCAAAATTCACTTTCATAATATTGCATGGATAGTACAGAATGCCATTTGTTAGTAAATTCATTAGGCTTCGATACTTGCCACATACCCCAGTTTTCATTAATATCTATGGATTTCTTTTTCGTTAACGTAATATGCTTGTCATGATTTTTCTTTGTCTTTCTAGAACTTATTGTATCTTCCTCCATATAAATCATACGCAACAGATCAGCTTATTCATCTATTAATTATTACTGCTATTATTATTGGTGGTGGTGTTATAACCACTTTATAGGTGAGGAATCTGAAGTAATCAGATAACTTTTCCCTTTCCAAAAGCACTTAAGAAATCCACTTTCGGGTAATCATTTTGAGGTAGGATGAGAAACCAGGCTTGAAGAGGGCAAAAATGACTCTTTCAATTCACCAGTTGGACTGAGCTGTACGTCACCTCTAGGTAATAGCGTGGGAACTGCACAAGCAAAGGGAGACACTGAAGACGACAATGGTAATAGCCGTACTGTTTTCTAATGGACAAAAAAAATGCCTATATTATAAGTTCTATTTCTCCTGCTTTCTGGCAGTATCATGCTCAGAGTGGAGTCCTGGCAAGGAAGTCAGGATACTTAGGTTCTGAAACCTGGTAATGATACTAACATAATGAGAGAACTTGAACAAGTCAACCCGACCTCTCTGAGCCTCAGTTTCCTTACTCACGAAATGAGACTGAGAACATCGAAGTTCTCTAAGGGCCTCCTAGTTCTAAAATGCTTCCAGTCTAGGAAATAGCATAGAAGTCAATACGAGTGCAGGCTGAAGGGAAAGACAGGGCAGGGAGAAGGTTGCTTCCAGCCTAGAGAACAATCTCTGAACCACACCACTTGGCTCTTCTGCCCGTCTGTGCCCAAGATGGGAGCACAGGCAGTGAATAGAGAAGAGTGGAAAACTGCTCAGTCCTTACAGCCATCATTAACTGTCTGATTTTGGGTTTCTCAGGAAGTAGTGATAGTAGAGGTGTCCTGATAGCAAGAACCTTCAGATGATGCCGTTCCTCAAACGTAGTGAGAATTTCTCAACCTCCCTGAGTTTTTCATGACCCTCTTGTTCTTACAGAAAATTTCCAACATCCATCTCTACTTGGAACTCTAAATTCTCTGCAGCATTCTCCTCCTGTGGTGAGCAATGCAACTTCCCTAACACGAAGTGTCTGCAACTTCTCCAGAGTCTCTGCCCCTGCCGTCAGTTCGGCATCGGCTACTGGTACCCCTTTCCAGACACTCATGGGTAGTGCCTACCTTTACCAACATTCTAGCACGACTATGTTATCTGGAGTTACTGACCACAGCCAGATCTCCACTTCAGCTGCTTCCTATCCAGGTGTTCTTGAGTGGGACATCACAGCAAGCACTGAAAAGAATTCTTCTTCACTCGGAGACTTTACTCTGGCACTCACTGACCGCCACACAGCTGCCTCCTCCATGTTTCTGGCAGCCCAGTATGATAAAACTTCAGACGCCAAGAACATGGTCCCTCTACATCCATCGCTTTCTGCCAGCCTTGCTCAGGGAACACCATCTCAGATTCCAAATCAGGGGCAGAGCCGCCTGCCACTTCCCTGCCAGGAAGGGAGCCAGGTATATTACTATAACCAAGGCACACTGGGGTCTTTACTGTATGGAGAACTTGGCTCCTGCCCGCAATCCTACGGCTCGGCGTCATACACAGGAAGTCGGGCCTCTGGGCAACCAGAAATGGGAATGGGACTGAAGGAGATTCAGCCCACAAATATCCGACCACCAGCTTCCACCTCTGCAGTCTGCCACCCTGTGTCTGCTCAACGCATCACAGAAACAAGTTTTCAAGGTGAGTATAACAAACGCCAGAGAAAGTTGAAGAATGAGGTCGGCACTCAAAAATGGGGTCAAATCGACAGCTGGGAAGGGGTGTAGAGGCAGGTAGAATTTAGATCCTGAGCCTTTAATAACCACTACCTTCGCTCAGTGCCCTCTGTTTTTAGACTCTCTATGAGAACACCTAGGGCTTCCCTGGTGGCGCCGTGGTTAAGAATCCGCCTGCCAATGCAATGCGGGGGACACGGGTTCGAGCCCTGGTCTGCGAAGATCCCACATGCCGTGCAGCAACTAAGCGCATGTGCCACAACGACGGAGCCTGCATTCTAGAGCCCGTGAGCCTCAACTACCGAAGCCCACGTGCCTACAGCCCATGCTCCGCAACAAAGAGAAGCCACCGCGATGAGAAGCCCGCACACCGCAACCAAGAGTAGCCCCCGCTAGCCGCCAACTAGAGAAAGCCCGTGCACAGCAATGAGAGACCCAGTGCAGCCAAAAAAATAAATACGTAGAATAAATAAGTTCAAACAGTAAATAAATACATAAACATAAATTACAAAAAAAAGAACACCTAATGCAGGTGGGAAGGTGGGAGGGCCACTGTAGAGGTCATCTATGCTACATGTACAAGAACCCCGAGAGCACACCAATCGGTACCACACTTTTCACTGCTGTAGCCGATCGTTCCCCCTGTACTGCCACACTGTAGCACTCCCTTCCCTCATCTACTGCTATAGTCTCTTCGGAAGGTGTTTCAGAACTCTTGTTATGAGAGTGCCAGTTGAACTGTCCTCACTTCCTTCATTTATACCAGGATTGAAGACCTTGTGGTCCGAGATCCTGTCCAGAGAGCAAGCAGGCTAAGACTCTGTCTTTGTTGATGTATTTCATCAGCAAGGGCTCTACCCCCTCTCCTAGTTCATGGTGTGACGTGTTCTTGGCCTCTCGGGAAAGTGGGGAGAATGGAAAGGACCCTATATGAGAATGCTAGGCTTTGTAAAACATTTCAGGTTTTTAAAAATAAGACTCATTTTGTATTGGACTTATAACAGTCCTATGAAATACAAAGCGAGCCGAGAATCAGCGACAGGAAAGGCTCACCAGTAAGAATTACAACAGTCACCGCTTACCTCGTAGCATAGGGCACTGTCCGTGATCCTTAAGAAGAGTTAGTAGAAATGCCTTGCCCATCTTGCCCCTGAACCCCTTGAAAGGTACACGACTGCTGTGTTGGTGTTTAGGGGGAGCATCTCACTTACCAGGGACTGACTTCTCCCTTGATCCCTTTGTAGGGATGGAGACCTCCCCCCTGGTGATGAAAAATTCCCTGGGATTGCAACCTCCAAGCCAGACGTTTTGTGTGACACAAAGTCAAGAACTCCCCAAGTCCTGCAGTAGCAGAAACAGCCACATACTTGAGAGTAACCCACCATCTGAACTTGGGGACATTTCAGTGACAGCTCCAGTCCAGAGTGCCAGGCGTCTCCTGGCCCTGCCTCCAGCTCCAAGCCAGGGACAAATAGAGAGTAAGCACGTGGATGATATCAAAACCAAGCTTTCAAAGCCTCTGGATGCCTACCAGATCCCAACAGAGAACCAAGATCCTCCACTACTCCCTTTAGGAATCCCTGATATTCACCAGCCGCTGGCCTGCACCGATCCCCTCAGCCAAGAGGAGCAGCCTGGTTCTGAAAATGCTGATCTGGGAGAGAACAGCCGGAGTCGTCAGGACCTAGGGACACTTGAAAATGGGATTGAACCTAGCAGTGGTCTTGCAGACATTACTACACTGGCGGAGGATATTCACCTTCCCCAGCTCTTTAATCCTTTGAAAGATCTTGATCAATCCCAAGGTCCCAACGTGATCAAAGCTAAAGACACCAGAGCCATTAAGGTGAATCAGGTGCAGGAAAAGCCAAGTGTCATAAAGGTTCCCTCTGATCAACCCAGGAAGAACAAACAGAAAGCCTCTGAGCCTATCAGTGGCGCTCCCAAGGCCAAAATCCAGCCAAAGAATCCAGAGTGCCTGTTAGGGGGAGAAGTGGTTATATGCCACGCTGCAGTCAGTGACAGGGCTCCTGTGAACACGGCCAAGCACTCTCAAGGCAAACCTCAGAAAGCTGCATCCAGAAAGATCAGCAAAACTAAGAGCCACGGGCAGGAAAAGACCAAAAGGACCAGAGGGAGAAACAAGGCTGAGGAGAACAAGCAGTCAGGGAACAAAGTCAAGGCAGAAGAGAAGCCAGCAATCCCCCACACGAAGCGAAAGGAACACCAAACTGAGCTTCTCCAACAGAGCTTTCAAAAGCCTCGAACCTCCCTTGGCGTGCGCATGCTGGAGTCTGTGAAGGTTCTTCATGCGCTGGGGAAGAAGAATGAGACGAAAACTGGGCTCTCTTCCTGTCGGCTCTTGGGAAAGTCAAGCAACCCCAAAGACCCCCAGCCACCCCCAGCTATCCAGCCATGGCGGCATACCCCACGTGAGGGGAAGGGTCCTGAGAAAACGCAAGTCCAAGCCCAGAAACCAGACAGCAGTGCTGAAACAGAGTGTCCGTCTCCAGCCCAGTATGAGCGGCCTCCTCCTGGGAAGGTCAAGTTGATACCTCTGCCTTTTTCTGCCTGGGACAAGCCTCAAGCTCGACCCGCTCCTCGGAGGCCACAGTCTCTGGCCTCACATCGGCCTGCTGGGGCTTACCGTGCCCAGCCTGGTTCTACTGACTCAGCTCAACCTGCTGCAGCCAATTCATCCCAGCCAGCTCCTGCCTCTTTGCCAGGCCCCGCCAAACCAGCTCAGCCAACTGTGACCAACCCAACCCAACCGGCTTGGCCCAACCATACCCAGCCTCGTGTCCCTCAGTCTGCTGCTCCTAGGCCTGCACCCTCCAAAACTTCATCTGGCGCTCCTCTCCAGCGGGAGCCTGTTCCCCCTGCTGTGAATAAGCGCCAGTCCCCACCCAAGCTCCAAACCCACTTTCTACTCCAAGACTTCAGCAAGCAACGAGTTCCATGGAGGGAACCCAACGTGCCTGAGCCAGTCATGTCAAAGCCCATCGAACAAGAGCAGAGGCCAGAGCGAGAGGCCATGAAGAGGCGGGCTCAACAACAACGGGAGAATGCTGCCAGATACACCTCTTCGGGCAAGCTGCAATTTTTCACCGAGAGGGAAAACGAAATGGAAATTGCCGACTACTACGGATACGTCAAGTGAGAGCTGCTAGGATTCTTGGTGCCACCTTGGCTACCAGCTGTTCTTCCATACACAGGTAAGACAGGTATAGAACTGAATAAGTAAATGGAATACAATTAATAGACGAGTAACAAACCTTTCGAATTTTCAGATGCTGCTAACTGGGGCGTGAGAAAGGAAGGACTGAAAGTTGGATGGGAGAATGAAGGAAAGGGGTAAAAACTGAGCAAAGAGGAAGGAACTTGGCCCAGGGCTAGGAAGGCCAAAAGAGACGTATGGATTTAGGAAAGGAAGCAGGAGCGAGGATGAAATGGCAGAAGTAAAAAGCAGGGTCAGAGGTCTGGGTTGAAAGAACACAATTGGAGTAGAGTTGAAGGTGACAGAAGATGAGTCTAGGTTTACTAGGAGAAATAGAAAAAGTCTCTCGGGGACGCTGGCCTTAAGTCTCACAACCACCAGATAGGTATTTCAGAAAACAAGAGGTTCAGGACACATCTCTGAAAGGTCTGAGTTGCCTTATTCAGGTGTGACTGTAGTGGGGGAATAGGGAAATCTACCAGAGAAGTGGCTAGGGCTCAGAGTTATCCTAGGGGCAGCTGACGACAGGGGCAGAGCCAAGGGAACTGCTGGATCAGGAGGCCCACGAACAAAGCAGGGGCATAGCCGCCTGTCACTTCCCTGCCAGGAAGGAAGCCAGGTATATTACTATAACCAAGGCACACTGGGGTCTTTACTGTATGGAGAACTTGGCTCCTGCCCGCAATCCTACGGCTCGGCGTCACACACAGGAAGTAGGGCCTCTGGGCAACCAGAAATGGGAATGGGACTGAAGGAGATTCAGCCCACAAATATCCGACCACCAGCTTCCACCTCTGCAGTCTGCCACCCTGTGTCTGCTCAACGCATCACAGAAACAAGTTTTCAAGGTGAGTATACAGACGGCAGAGAAAAGTTGAACAATGAGGTCAGCATTCAAAAATGGGGTCAAATCGACAGCTGGGAAGGGGTGTAGAGACAGGTAGAATTTAGATCCTGAGCCTTTAATAACCACTACCTTCTCTCAGTGCTCTCTGTTTT
Organism: Balaenoptera borealis; assembly: GCF_965194805.1. Taxonomy (NCBI): domain Eukaryota; kingdom Metazoa; phylum Chordata; class Mammalia; order Artiodactyla; family Balaenopteridae; genus Balaenoptera; species Balaenoptera borealis. The sequence goes on from NW_028123047.1 coordinate 60,900, forward strand.
TAGACTCTATATGAGAACACCTAGGGCTTCCCTGGTGGCGCCTGCCAATGCAGGGGACACGGGTTCGAGCCCTGGTCTGCGAAGATCCCACATGCCGTGCAGCAACTAAGCGCATGTGCCACAACGACGGAGCCTGCATTCTAGAGCCCGTGAGCCTCAACTACCGAAGCCCACGTGCCTACAGCCCATGCTCCGCAACAAGAGAAGCCACCGCGATGAGATGCCCGCACACCGCAACCGAGAGTAGCCCCCGCTAGCCGCCAACTAGAGAAAGCCCGTGCACAGCAATGAGAGACCCAGTGCAGCCAAAAAAATAAATACGTAGAATAAATAAGTTCAAACAGTAAATAAATACATAAACATAAATTACAAAAAAAAAGAACACCTAATGCAGGTGGGAAGGTGGGAGGGCCACTGTAGAGGTCATCTATGCTACATGTACAAGAACCCCGAGAGCACACCAATCGGTACCACACTTTTCACTGCTGTAGCCGATCATTCCCCCTGTACTGCCACACTGTAGCACTCCCTTCCCTCATCTACTGCTATAGTCTCTTTGGAAGGTGTTTCCGAACTCTTGTTATCAGAGTGCCAGTTGAACTGTCCTCACTTCCTTCATTTATACCAGGATTGAAGACCTTGTGGTCCGAGATCCTGTCCAGAGAGCAAGCAGGCTAAGGCTCTGTCTTTGTTGATGTATTTCATCAGAAAGGGCTCTACCCCCTCTCCTAGTTCATGGTGTGAAGTGTTCTTGGCCTCTCGGGAAAGTGGGGAGAATGGAAAGGACCCTATATGAGAATGCTAGGCTCTGTAAAACATTTCAGGTTTTTAAAAATAAGACTCATTTTGTATTGGACTGACAACAGTCCTATGAAATACAAAGAAGGCCGAGAATCAGTGACAGGAAAGGATCACCAGTAAGAACTACAGCAGTCATCGCTTACCTCGTAGCATAGGGCACTGTCCGTGATCCTTAAGAAGAGTTAGTAGAAATGCCTTGCCCATCTTGCCCCTGAACCCCTTGAAAGGTACACGACTGCTGTGTTGGTGTTTAGGGGGAGCATCTCACTTACCAGGGACTGACTTCTCCCTTGATTCCTCTGTAGTGATGGAGACTTCCCCGCTGATGAAAAATTCCCTGGGATTGCAACCTCCAAGCCAGACAGCTTTCCTATGGAATGACAGAGAACTTGTCAAGGTGAAACACCAGTCTGCGGGAGAAAGGGAGGAAGAGAATGATGGAAATCGTTTCTGGAAAACTATTTTTACATTATGTGTTGTTTGTTCCCGGTAAATAAACTGAAATCTTCTTAACAGTACAACAAAATCTAAACCACTAAAGCCAACAATACAGGAGTATAACGTTCGACAAAAATTTCTTTGGCTGCGCAGCATGTGGGATCTTAGCTCCCCAACCAGGGATTGAACCCACGCCTGCTGCATTGGAAGCGCAGAGTCTTCACCACGGGACCACCGGGGAAGTCCCAGGACTATCACTTTTAAAGGAGAAGGTACAAACCCCTCGGTTCTATGAACTGGAGATTTTTAGTAAGAAGTCAATATATTTGTTGTTAGGCACATTTTATGTTAGGCTGTCTCCCTGCACAGGATGCAGGCGCCTTGAGAATGGAAGTCATATCCCTCTATAGTACGTCCCTCTTCTTTCTGCTTTGCAGTTTGCTGCTCCACTTGTTCAACCCCACCTAGTAATAACCTATACTTCCCTTGTTCCTGTTTTCCCATCTGGAAAACAGACAAAAGGCAACCAAACAACGCAAAGGTCTCAACAAATAAGGGATATCCAAAACCAGAGATGGCCAGAACTTCTGTACCCCTGATGAAATAGTCCTCATACAAAACCTGATAATCAAATTCCTTAATGCTAGGAATCACAGTGAAAAATAGTATCTGAACTGACTTCTGTCAGATGAGTGAGAACTAAGGTTAATTCAGTGTATCTGAAGCATAGAAAGTGAGGGCAAAACTGGCACAAGATGGGGCTAGAGAAGCAGAGAGGATTCTAGACCACGCAGAGTCTTAAAGGCCAACAGTGTGTTTTCTATTCTCAAAACAATGTTTGTGAGCGATGTTTATGAGCAACGTTCCAACTTGCTTTGAAGGTTTCTTGTGTGAAGAGTGGATTGGAAGGAAACAAGATATATGGACACTAGTTAGGACCTAATCGCAACAGACAGGCAAGTTCAGTATTAGGAAGTTGAGGAAGAGCTGGCTGACAGATTCCAAAGAAATTCAGGAGATGAACTGAAGCGGGCTTAATGGGGTAGGAGATGGAGGAAAGGAAGGTCTTAGGGAATTCAAGGGTTTACTGCACACATGAGCAAAGTCTCAAAATTAATCATTTGAACGTACAGAGGCGGATCTCCCAAATGACACCGGTTAGGAAGCAACGGTACGCCCTTTAGAATTCCTAGAGACAACACAAATCAACTGTTTCGATGGAAAATTCGGCGGGACTCTTGATTTCCATGGGAATACAGAGAAAAGAGACACTGATCTGGCTTGCAGGTATATTTAGGAAGCTGTTAGCCGGACATCACCTACTAGTATCATGTAAGTAGGCCGTCCGAAGTAGGAAGCTTAGGGGAAAAACCTGGAGGAAAACTTAAAAGCTTAAGCCACACCTCTACACTACACCACCTTTCACAATTTCTTCTCAGATAAGCATCATCCCCATCAGTGAAGAAACTCGTACCTCATAATAGGAAAAACAGGCCTAAAGATTCAATGTGTGTCTTGGGAGGTCCCATCTATGCGATATCTTCCTGGGACCAGAAAAGGCCCCAGGAAGATCCATCTCTGCACCCCTGAAAGCTTACCACCAAGGAAAATGACTAGGTCCATAGATTGCCTCCCTCAAACCAGCTTACCTCACACATAGATCATTAGCAACTCCGCCCTTACTCACATTATCACAGTCACAAGAGTGGTTAGGGAGAAAAGCACTAACCAGGGGAACTAAAACAGAGGCAATCCAGGCCAAGCTGGGCTGGTGGCAGATATCTTGCTCCTTACGCTCGGGTGCATAATGCGACTCACCACAGTGCCTTTTTCACAGACCCTTTTGAACGTTTCTCCACAGAATCCAACAGCTCAAGTTAGTTCATGACGCTTCAAGGTCAACAATCGTCAAGAGAAAAACATGCAATATGTCTTACAATGTTGGATTCCTTACAAACAGGACAAGGAGATAACCATGTAGACAAAACCAGAGCATTTGAAAACATCTGTATTCTACAAACACACCAGTGAATGCTATAAATAAGGTACTATGACATAAAACAAAATGAAAACTAGATGTGAGACTCTTCTCTTCAGTGTACAGACTTCATGGCAGTTGCTGCACACTATCTAGCTACTTAGATCTTTAACTCTCTGTTCTGTTAATACCAAATGAGGCCCAAGTGTGTCAACCTGTTTCCCACAGAAACCAAAAAGTCTACATGCATCTCTTTTCTCCTGTGCCCTTTCACCTTACCTGCTCCCAATTCTCCACCAACGTCCTCCTCTTTCTCTAATTATTCTCCTCTTCATTTTGCTTGGCCTTGCCCCCAAGCATGCAAGACAGAGAGTCCTAGAGGTCCAAGATTCTAGAGTGGCTGTTTGCAAGGCGGAGGAGATTACAGTAACTGCCACACTGTATATACTTCTGTGCAAAGAAAAAGGGACAGTGTTCAGAATGTCTCTCACATATAACAAGAGCTGGAGATGGCAGGATACCTGTGTGGCCCAAGGAACTAGAGCTAGCAAATTATGGGCCAAACAATTGCAACCAAAGGCTGGAAGAGGAAAGGTCTGCAACCAGCTCTGTCTCCTAGCTCTCTGGTATTTGCTGCCAACGGGCAGAGTCTATTTCGTGAAGCATCAAGCACTGAAAAGAAGACTCCTGCTGCTGGAAGTTGACAGGAAGTAACGTCCAATGCAAGATCAAGGCTTGTCCTCGAAGCAATGCCCATAATGGAAGAAAAAAAAAAAAGAGAAAGCGGAAGAGAAACGTTAAGTCGCAAGTCCAACCTGGCCCCCAGCCTAGCCCAGCCCAAGGAAGGTAGGAGTCAAGGAGAAGAAACTAAAAGAGAAGAGCCTTGGACCACAACATTCTCCACAAGGTACACTCAACAAACTTCACCCTACTCTTGAACCAAGTTACAAAAAGAGCTTCTTAATCCCGACTTTGGCTCCTTAAAAGCTGCTATCAGTTCACTCATTAGACACATATGATTTCAGAACAACTGTAATAGTTCAAACTAGATGGCTCTTTCCTTCCTAAGGATTATTAATTAAAGAAGATCTATATAGCTCTAAGTATATGATACTTAAAATAGAATACTCTGTAGAATATAAGTAACTCTTAGTTCAGTGTATTAATGAACGTCTGTAAGAAATGTTGCAATGATTTCCCTAATGGAAGAGCCTGGGGGAGGTAAATCTGTCTTCTAGGATTTCCTCCCCAGAGCTCAGAAACTCAGGTGTTGTTTTAGCTCTCCTACACTCTCTTCACCCAAGCCCGCCTTCCTGTTGGGGATCGGACCTCCCTATTGGCTCTCTCATACCTTTCAACTGCCTGCTTTGTGACATCACTCTCCTACCAAACCTACTACCACTTGGTAGAGCCTTGGGGTTTCCGTGGAGCTGTTTGGACCAGTAACCAGTGACCTCTGTACTGGACACGTGCGCCGTTCAGCTGCAGCCACTCGGACATCCTCTAGTGTTGTCTCCTCATCCCTTGTACCTGCAGTGGATGCTTCCTCTTCTCTGACCATGTCAGGTAAGAAAAGAAACTTTGGAAAGTTTTGCGTTCGATTTCTTTTGCCCCTAAATTGAGTAAGTAGGAGATTCAAAATAGCATGGAATAATGAGGGAAAGTATTGAACTACAAGTCTGGAGACCTAATTTCAGTTTTGACTTTGACGTTTACTATCTGTGTGACTTTGGACAAATCACTGGCTGTCTCACAAAGCCTGTTGCTTTCCTTAACTGTTACGTTAGGATACCACGTTGGGTTGATCACTCTGATCCCCTTCTTTTCCAGTATTGAGCCTTAAAGGGTACCCATGTAGAAAACGAAATCAGACACTTCTCAAGAGTGTTTCAACAGAAACATAGAAAAGCCAGGGGACATAGAAAACTAGCAATATATACCAAGATGTTTCATCTCTAATGGTCTCCCTCCACTAGGATTTCGACTAGTTGAAAAGAGAGAATAGGGAGAGAGGATGGAGAGTACTGGGCTCTACAGGGAGGCACAGAGTCGAGCGTAAGGAAGTTTAGGATGGTTTTCATTAGCACAGGCCAACAGGCACCAAGAGATGGGAGAAAATGTAAGAATGAAGAGGGAAAGCATAGAGGAGCTCTCAAGAAAAACGGAGTTTGCAATGGAATGCTGATGGGAACCAAAGATTTTCAATTAAAGCAGAAACAGCACAGAGGGAAACCTGCTCAGAGCAGGGCAAAACCAAGTTGATGGTAGCAAACCCTTACATTAACAGACTAAGAAGGAAAGTAAGGCCAGAACAGGGGATCACCAGGAAAGGCAGCTTATCAGAAAAGTCATACTCCGTTTTCTTTCTTTTATTGCCTCTCTGAATACAGTTGGCCACTTGACAGTTTTGAATATAAACATTTTAGAAATACGTTTTAGAAATGATGCCTCCTATAAACAAGCAACCACAGTGGTTATCTAGGGGGCTGCTTTTCAGTGTTTTATTCTTTCTAATTTTTAAACTAGGTAGACATTTCACCAATTCAACATTTTAAGTGATATCTTCTAAATTGAATCAGAAGGACTATTTTCCTTGGTGTGCTATGTAGGTTCTAAGGCAAGGCTGCTTTTCATTTTTACAGTTATTTCCTTCCTAACACAGAGAGCACATTGATCAACAGCCATCGTTCGCTTGTAGAGCTTAGCTACCGAAGAAGAAGAAGAAAAAGTCAAGCCCCACATCTCTAATTCCCCCCCCCACTTAGGGAATTCCCTGGCGGTCCAGTGCTTAGGACTCGGTGCTTTCACGGCCAGGGCCACGCGGCGCGGCCAAAGAAACAAAACAAACAAACATCCACGTTTATCGAAAACCATATTGTGGAGTCCTGTGGATTTTCTTACATTTGAAAATCTTTTTTAATTGGATTCTAGGCATGATGGTTTTTTGAGGTTTTGGGATGCCATCTTCTTGGATGCTGAAGATGATTCTAATCTAAGTTCTAGGATAAATCCAAAAACCTTCCTGATACATTTTAAGCTTCCTTTCTGCTTATTATATAAGCTATATTCATTGAAATATATATTTCTCCTAGGCTTAATACCTCTTACTTGCTGGGTAAAAATATGAAGGAGCACAATAATGAAACTCTTTTACACTTATTATTTTGCTGTCTGCTTCGTACCGGTTTTCATTGAAATACTTGTCTATATGTGTTGTGGCTACCTATACATGCACATTTATTGCATTCTGTTGCTTGTTATGCATTTTTTACTGACATACCTTCTCTGTCTGTATGCATTGGCTAGGAATTCATTCACCTCTATCACCTCCATCGTGTTTTCTGGTTAATAGTATTCACTAAAATAGAGTGGGCAAAATTCACTTTCATAATATTGCATGGATAGTACAGAATGCCATTTGTTAGTAAATTCATTAGGCTTCGATACTTGCCACATACCCCAGTTTTCATTAATATCTATGGATTTCTTTTTCGTTAACGTAATATGCTTGTCATGATTTTTCTTTGTCTTTCTAGAACTTATTGTATCTTCCTCCATATAAATCATACGCAATAGATCAGCTTATTCATCTATTAATTATTACTGCTATTATTATTGGTGGTGGTGTTATAACCACTTTATAGGTGAGGAATCTGAAGTAATCAGATAACTTTTCCCTTTCCAAAAGCACTTAAGAAATCCACTTTCGGGTAATCATTTTGAGGTAGGATGAGAAACCAGGCTTGAAGAGGGCAAAAATGACTCTTTCAATTCACCAGTTGGACTGAGCTGTACGTCACCTCTAGGTAATAGCGTGGGAACTGCACAAGCAAAGGGAGACACTGAAGACGACCATGGTAATAGCCGTACTGTTTTCTAATGGACAAAAAAAATGCCTATATTATAAGTTCTATTTCTCCTGCTTTCTGGCAGTATCATGCTCAGAGTGGAGTCCTGGCAAGGAAGTCAGGATACTTAGGTTCTGAAACCTGGTAATGATACTAACATAATGAGAGAACTTGAACAAGTCAACCCGACCTCTCTGAGCCTCAGTTTCCTTACTCACGAAATGAGACTGAGAACATCGAAGTTCTCTAAGGGCCTCCTAGTTCTAAAATGCTTCCAGTCTAGGAAATAGCATAGAAGTCAATACGAGTGCAGGCTGAAGGGAAAGACAGGGCAGGGAGAAGGTTGCTTCCAGCCTAGAGAACAATCTCTGAACCACACCACTTGGCTCTTCTGCCCGTCTGTGCCCAAGATGGGAGCACAGGCAGTGAATAGAGAAGAGTGGAAAACTGCTCAGTCCTTACAGCCATCATTAACTGTCTGATTTTGGGTTTCTCAGGAAGTAGTGATAGTAGAGGTGTCCTGATAGCAAGAACCTTCAGATGATGCCGTTCCTCAAACGTAGTGAGAATTTCTCAACCTCCCTGAGTTTTTCATGACCCTCTTGTTCTTACAGAAAATTTCCAACATCCATCTCTACTTGGAACTCTAAATTCTCTGCAGCATTCTCCTCCTGTGGTGAGCAATGCAACTTCCCTAACACGAAGTGTCTGCAACTTCTCCAGAGTCTCTGCCCCTGCCGTCAGTTCGGCATCGGCTACTGGTACCCCTTTCCAGACACTCATGGGTAGTGCCTACCTTTACCAACATTCTAGCACGACTATGTTATCTGGAGTTACTGACCACAGCCAGATCTCCACTTCAGCTGCTTCCTATCCAGGTGTTCTTGAGTGGGACATCACAGCAAGCACTGAAAAGAATTCTTCTTCACTCGGAGACTTTACTCTGGCACTCACTGACCGCCACACAGCTGCCTCCTCCATGTTTCTGGCAGCCCAGTATGATAAAACTTCAGACGCCAAGAACATGGTCCCTCTACATCCATCGCTTTCTGCCAGCCTTGCTCAGGGAACACCATCTCAGATTCCAAATCAGGGGCAGAGCCGCCTGCCACTTCCCTGCCAGGAAGGGAGCCAGGTATATTACTATAACCAAGGCACACTGGGGTCTTTACTGTATGGAGAACTTGGCTCCTGCCCGCAATCCTACGGCTCGGCGTCATACACAGGAAGTCGGGCCTCTGGGCAACCAGAAATGGGAATGGGACTGAAGGAGATTCAGCCCACAAATATCCGACCACCAGCTTCCACCTCTGCAGTCTGCCACCCTGTGTCTGCTCAACGCATCACAGAAACAAGTTTTCAAGGTGAGTATAACAAACGCCAGAGAAAGTTGAAGAATGAGGTCGGCACTCAAAAATGGGGTCAAATCGACAGCTGGGAAGGGGTGTAGAGGCAGGTAGAATTTAGATCCTGAGCCTTTAATAACCACTACCTTCGCTCAGTGCCCTCTGTTTTTAGACTCTCTATGAGAACACCTAGGGCTTCCCTGGTGGCGCCGTGGTTAAGAATCCGCCTGCCAATGCAATGCGGGGGACACGGGTTCGAGCCCTGGTCTGCGAAGATCCCACATGCCGTGCAGCAACTAAGCGCATGTGCCACAACGACGGAGCCTGCATTCTAGAGCCCGTGAGCCTCAACTACCGAAGCCCACGTGCCTACAGCCCATGCTCCGCAACAAAGAGAAGCCACCGCGATGAGAAGCCCGCACACCGCAACCAAGAGTAGCCCCCGCTAGCCGCCAACTAGAGAAAGCCCGTGCACAGCAATGAGAGACCCAGTGCAGCCAAAAAAATAAATACGTAGAATAAATAAGTTCAAACAGTAAATAAATACATAAACATAAATTACAAAAAAAAGAACACCTAATGCAGGTGGGAAGGTGGGAGGGCCACTGTAGAGGTCATCTATGCTACATGTACAAGAACCCCGAGAGCACACCAATCGGTACCACACTTTTCACTGCTGTAGCCGATCGTTCCCCCTGTACTGCCACACTGTAGCACTCCCTTCCCTCATCTACTGCTATAGTCTCTTCGGAAGGTGTTTCAGAACTCTTGTTATGAGAGTGCCAGTTGAACTGTCCTCACTTCCTTCATTTATACCAGGATTGAAGACCTTGTGGTCCGAGATCCTGTCCAGAGAGCAAGCAGGCTAAGACTCTGTCTTTGTTGATGTATTTCATCAGCAAGGGCTCTACCCCCTCTCCTAGTTCATGGTGTGACGTGTTCTTGGCCTCTCGGGAAAGTGGGGAGAATGGAAAGGACCCTATATGAGAATGCTAGGCTTTGTAAAACATTTCAGGTTTTTAAAAATAAGACTCATTTTGTATTGGACTTATAACAGTCCTATGAAATACAAAGCGAGCCGAGAATCAGCGACAGGAAAGGCTCACCAGTAAGAATTACAACAGTCACCGCTTACCTCGTAGCATAGGGCACTGTCCATGATCCTTAAGAAGAGTTAGTAGAAATGCCTTGCCCATCTTGCCCCTGAACCCCTTGAAAGGTACACGACTGCTGTGTTGGTGTTTAGGGGGAGCATCTCACTTACCAGGGACTGACTTCTCCCTTGATCCCTTTGTAGGGATGGAGACCTCCCCCCTGGTGATGAAAAATTCCCTGGGATTGCAACCTCCAAGCCAGACGTTTTGTGTGACACAAAGTCAAGAACTCCCCAAGTCCTGCAGTAGCAGAAACAGCCACATACTTGAGAGTAACCCACCATCTGAACTTGGGGACATTTCAGTGACAGCTCCAGTCCAGAGTGCCAGGCGTCTCCTGGCCCTGCCTCCAGCTCCAAGCCAGGGACAAATAGAGAGTAAGCACGTGGATGATATCAAAACCAAGCTTTCAAAGCCTCTGGATGCCTACCAGATCCCAACAGAGAACCAAGATCCTCCACTACTCCCTTTAGGAATCCCTGATATTCACCAGCCGCTGGCCTGCACCGATCCCCTCAGCCAAGAGGAGCAGCCTGGTTCTGAAAATGCTGATCTGGGAGAGAACAGCCGGAGTCGTCAGGACCTAGGGACACTTGAAAATGGGATTGAACCTAGCAGTGGTCTTGCAGACATTACTACACTGGCGGAGGATATTCACCTTCCCCAGCTCTTTAATCCTTTGAAAGATCTTGATCAATCCCAAGGTCCCAACGTGATCAAAGCTAAAGACACCAGAGCCATTAAGGTGAATCAGGTGCAGGAAAAGCCAAGTGTCATAAAGGTTCCCTCTGATCAACCCAGGAAGAACAAACAGAAAGCCTCTGAGCCTATCAGTGGCGCTCCCAAGGCCAAAATCCAGCCAAAGAATCCAGAGTGCCTGTTAGGGGGAGAAGTGGTTATATGCCACGCTGCAGTCAGTGACAGGGCTCCTGTGAACACGGCCAAGCACTCTCAAGGCAAACCTCAGAAAGCTGCATCCAGAAAGATCAGCAAAACTAAGAGCCACGGGCAGGAAAAGACCAAAAGGACCAGAGGGAGAAACAAGGCTGAGGAGAACAAGCAGTCAGGGAACAAAGTCAAGACAGAAGAGAAGCCAGCAATCCCCCACACGAAGCGAAAGGAACACCAAACTGAGCTTCTCCAACAGAGCTTTCAAAAGCCTCGAACCTCCCTTGGCGTGCGCATGCTGGAGTCTGTGAAGGTTCTTCATGCGCTGGGGAAGAAGAATGAGACGAAAACTGGGCTCTCTTCCTGTCGGCTCTTGGGAAAGTCAAGCAACCCCAAAGACCCCCAGCCACCCCCAGCTATCCAGCCATGGCGGCATACCCCACGTGAGGGGAAGGGTCCTGAGAAAACGCAAGTCCAAGCCCAGAAACCAGACAGCAGTGCTGAAACAGAGTGTCCGTCTCCAGCCCAGTATGAGCGGCCTCCTCCTGGGAAGGTCAAGTTGATACCTCTGCCTTTTTCTGCCTGGGACAAGCCTCAAGCTCGACCCGCTCCTCGGAGGCCACAGTCTCTGGCCTCACATCGGCCTGCTGGGGCTTACCGTGCCCAGCCTGGTTCTACTGACTCAGCTCAACCTGCTGCAGCCAATTCATCCCAGCCAGCTCCTGCCTCTTTGCCAGGCCCCGCCAAACCAGCTCAGCCAACTGTGACCAACCCAACCCAACCGGCTTGGACCAACCATACCCAGCCTCGTGTCCCTCAGTCTGCTGCTCCTAGGCCTGCACCCTCCAAAACTTCATCTGGCGCTCCTCTCCAGCGGGAGCCTGTTCCCCCTGCTGTGAATAAGCGCCAGTCCCCACCCAAGCTCCAAACCCAATTTCTACTCCAAGACTTCAGCAAGCAACGAGTTCCATGGAGGGAACCCAACGTGCCTGAGCCAGTCATGTCAAAGCCCATCGAACAAGAGCAGAGGCCAGAGCGAGAGGCCATGAAGAGGCGGGCTCAACAACAACGGGAGAATGCTGCCAGATACACCTCTTCGGGCAAGCTGCAATTTTTCACCGAGAGGGAAAACGAAATGGAAATTGCCGACTACTACGGATACGTCAAGTGAGAGCTGCTAGGATTCTTGGTGCCACCTTGGCTACCAGCTGTTCTTCCATACACAGGTAAGACAGGTATAGAACTGAATAAGTAAATGGAATACAATTAATAGACGAGTAACAAACCTTTCGAATTTTCAGATGCTGCTAACTGGGGCGTGAGAAAGGAAGGACTGAAAGTTGGATGGGAGAATGAAGGAAAGGGGTAAAAACTGAGCAAAGAGGAAGGAACTTGGCCCAGGGCTAGGAAGGCCAAAAGAGACGTATGGATTTAGGAAAGGAAGCAGGAGCGAGGATGAAATGGCAGAAGTAAAAAGCAGGGTCAGAGGTCTGGGTTGAAAGAACACAATTGGAGTAGAGTTGAAGGTGACAGAAGATGAGTCTAGGTTTACTAGGAGAAATAGAAAAAGTCTCTCGGGGACGCTGGCCTTAAGTCTCACAACCACCAGATAGGTATTTCAGAAAACAAGAGGTTCAGGACACATCTCTGAAAGGTCTGAGTTGCCTTATTCAGGTGTGACTGTAGTGGGGGAATAGGGAAATCTACCAGAGAAGTGGCTAGGGCTCAGAGTTATCCTAGGGGCAGCTGACGACAGGGGCAGAGCCAAGGGAACTGCTGGATCAGGAGGCCCACGAACAAATCAGGGGCATAGCCGCCTGTCACTTCCCTGCCAGGAAGGAAGCCAGGTATATTACTATAACCAAGGCACACTGGGGTCTTTACTGTATGGAGAACTTGGCTCCTGCCCGCAATCCTACGGCTCTGCGTCACACACAGGAAGTAGGGCCTCTGGGCAACCAGAAATGGGAATGGGACTGAAGGAGATTCAGCCCACAAATATCCGACCACCAGCTTCCACCTCTGCAATCTGCCACCCTGTGTCTGCTCAACGCATCACAGAAACAAGTTTTCAAGGTGAGTATACAGACAGCAGAGAAAAGTTGAACAATGAGGTCAGCATTCAAAAATGGGGTCAAATCGACAGCTGGGAAGGGGTGTAGAGACAGGTAGAATTTAGATCCTGAGCCTTTAATAACCACTACCTTCTCTCAGTGCTCTCTGTTTTTAGACTCTATATGAGAACACCTAGGGCTTCCCTGGTGGCGCCTGCCAATGCAGGGGACACGGGTTCGAGCCCTGGTCTGCGAAGATCCCACATGCCGTGCAGCAACTAAGCGCATGTGCCACAACGACGGAGCCTGCATTCTAGAGCCCGTGAGCCTCAACTACCGAAGCCCACGTGCCTACAGCCCATGCTCCGCAACAAGAGAAGCCACCGCGATGAGATGCCCGCACACCGCAACCGAGAGTAGCCCCCGCTAGCCGCCAACTAGAGAAAGCCCGTGCACAGCAATGAGAGACCCAGTGCAGCCAAAAAAATAAATACGTAGAATAAATAAGTTCAAACAGTAAATAAATACATAAACATAAATTACAAAAAAAAAGAACACCTAATGCAGGTGGGAAGGTGGGAGGGCCACTGTAGAGGTCATCTATGCTACATGTACAAGAACCCCGAGAGCACACCAATCGGTACCACACTTTTCACTGCTGTAGCCGATCATTCCCCCTGTACTGCCACACTGTAGCACTCCCTTCCCTCATCTACTGCTATAGTCTCTTTGGAAGGTGTTTCCGAACTCTTGTTATCAGAGTGCCAGTTGAACTGTCCTCACTTCCTTCATTTATACCAGGATTGAAGACCTTGTGGTCCGAGATCCTGTCCAGAGAGCAAGCAGGCTAAGGCTCTGTCTTTGTTGATGTATTTCATCAGAAAGGGCTCTACCCCCTCTCCTAGTTCATGGTGTGAAGTGTTCTTGGCCTCTCGGGAAAGTGGGGAGAATGGAAAGGACCCTATATGAGAATGCTAGGCTCTGTAAAACATTTCAGGTTTTTAAAAATAAGACTCATTTTGTATTGGACTGACAACAGTCCTATGAAATACAAAGAAGGCCGAGAATCAGTGACAGGAAAGGATCACCAGTAAGAACTACAGCAGTCACCGCTTACCTCGTAGCATAGGGCACTGTCCGTGATCCTTAAGAAGAGTTAGTAGAAATGCCTTGCCCATCTTGCCCCTGAACCCCTTGAAAGGTACACGACTGCTGTGTTGGTGTTTAGGGGGAGCATCTCACTTACCAGGGACTGACTTCTCCCTTGATTCCTCTGTAGTGATGGAGACTTCCCCGCTGATGAAAAATTCCCTGGGATTGCAACCTCCAAGCCAGACAGCTTTCCTATGGAATGACAGAGAACTTGTCAAGGTGAAACACCAGTCTGCGGGAGAAAGGGAGGAAGAGAATGATGGAAATCGTTTCTGGGAAACTATTTTTACATTATGTGTTGTTTGTTCCCGGTAAATAAACTGAAATCTTCTTAACAGTACAACAAAATCTAAACCACTAAAGCCAACAATACAGGAGTATAACGTTCGACAAAAATTTCTTTGGCTGCGCAGCATGTGGGATCTTAGCTCCCCAACCAGGGATTGAACCCACGCCTGCTGCATTGGAAGCGCAGAGTCTTCACCACGGGACCACCGGGGAAGTCCCAGGACTATCACTTTTAAAGGAGAAGGTACAAACCCCTCGGTTCTATGAACTGGAGATTTTTAGTAAGAAGTCAATATATTTGTTGTTAGGCACATTTTATGTTAGGCTGTCTCCCTGCACAGGATGCAGGCGCCTTGAGAATGGAAGTCATATCCCTCTATAGTACGTCCCTCTTCTTTCTGCTTTGCAGTTTGCTGCTCCACTTGTTCAACCCCACCTAGTAATAACCTATACTTCCCTTGTTCCTGTTTTCCCATCTGGAAAACAGACAAAAGGCAACCAAACAACGCAAAGGTCTCAACAAATAAGGGATATCCAAAACCAGAGATGGCCAGAACTTCTGTACCCCTGATGAAATAGTCCTCATACAAAACCTGATAATCAAATTCCTTAATGCTAGGAATCACAGTGAAAAATAGTATCTGAACTGACTTCTGTCAGATGAGTGAGAACTAAGGTTAATTCAGTGTATCTGAAGCATAGAAAGTGAGGGCAAAAGTGGCACAAGATGGGGCTAGAGAAGCAGAGAGGATTCTAGACCACGCAGAGTCTTAAAGGCCAACAGTGTGTTTTCTATTCTCAAAACAATGTTTGTGAGCGATGTTTATGAGCAACGTTCCAACTTGCTTTGAAGGTTTCTTGTGTGAAGAGTGGATTGGAAGGAAACAAGATATATGGACACTAGTTAGGACCTAATCGCAACAGACAGGCAAGTTCAGTATTAGGAAGTTGAGGAAGAGCTGGCTGACAGATTCCAAAGAAATTCAGGAGATGAACTGAAGCGGGCTTAATGGGGTAGGAGATGGAGGAAAGGAAGGTCTTAGGGAATTCAAGGGTTTACTGCACACATGAGCAAAGTCTCAAAATTAATCATTTGAACGTACAGAGGCAGATCTCCCAAATGACACCGGTTAGGAAGCAACGGTACGCCCTTTAGAATTCCTAGAGACAACACAAATCAACTGTTTCGATGGAAAATTCGGCGGGACTCTTGATTTCCATGGGAATACAGAGAAAAGAGACACTGATCTGGCTTGCAGGTATATTTAGGAAGCTGTTAGCCGGACATCACCTACTAGTATCATGTAAGTAGGCCGTCCGAAGTAGGAAGCTTAGGGGAAAAACCTGGAGGAAAACTTAAAAGCTTAAGCCACACCTCTACACTACACCACCTTTCACAATTTCTTCTCAGATAAGCATCATCCCCATCAGTGAAGAAACTCGTACCTCATAATAGGAAAAACAGGCCTAAAGATTCAATGTGTGTCTTGGGAGGTCCCATCTATGCGATATCTTCCTGGGACCAGAAAAGGCCCCAGGAAGATCAATCTCTGCACCCCTGAAAGCTTACCACCAAGGAAAATGACTAGGTCCATAGATTTCCTCCCTCAAACCAGCTTACCTCACACATAGATCATTAGCAACTCCGCCCTTACTCACATTATCACAGTCACAAGAGTGGTTAGGGAGAAAAGCACTAACCAGGGGAACTAAAACAGAGGCAATCCAGGCCAAGCTGGGCTGGTGGCAGATATCTTGCTCCTTACGCTCGGGTGCATAATGCGACTCACCACAGTGCCTTTTTCACAGACCCTTTTGAACGTTTCTCCACAGAATCCAACAGCTCAAGTTAGTTCATGACGCTTCAAGGTCAACAATCGTCAAGAGAAAAACATGCAATATGTCTTACAATGTTGGATTCCTTACAAACAGGACAAGGAGATAACCATGTAGACAAAACCAGAGCATTTGAAAACATCTGTATTCTACAAACACACCAGTGAATGCTATAAATAAGGTACTATGACATAAAACAAAATGAAAACTAGATGTGAGACTGTTCTCTTCAGTGTACAGACTTCATGGCAGTTGCTGCACACTATCTAGCTACTTAGATCTTTAACTCTCTGTTCTGTTAATACCAAATGAGGCCCAAGTGTGTCAACCTGTTTCCCACAGAAACCAAAAAGTCTACATGCATCTCTTTTCTCCTGTGCCCTTTCACCTTACCTGCTCCCAATTCTCCACCAACGTCCTCCTCTTTCTCTAATTATTCTCCTCTTCATTTTGCTTGGCCTTGCCCCCAAGCATGCAAGACAGAGAGTCCTAGAGGTCCAAGATTCTAGAGTGGCTGTTTGCAAGGCGGAGGAGATTACAGTAACTGCCACACTGTATATACTTCTGTGCAAAGAAAAAGGGACAGTGTTCAGAATGTCTCTCACATATAACAAGAGCTGGAGATGGCAGGATACCTGTGTGGCCCAAGGAACTAGAGCTAGCAAATTATGGGCCAAACAATTGCAACCAAAGGCTGGAAGAGGAAAGGTCTGCAACCAGCTCTGTCTCCTAGCTCTCTGGTATTTGCTGCCAACGGGCAGAGTCTATTTCGTGAAGCATCAAGCACTGAAAAGAAGACTCCTGCTGCTGGAAGTTGACAGGAAGTAACGTCCAATGCAAGATCAAGGCTTGTCCTCGAAACAATGCCCATAATGGAAGAAAAAAAAAAAAGAGAAAGCGGAAGAGAAACGTTAAGTCGCAAGTCCAACCTGGCCCCCAGCCTAGCCCAGCCCAAGGAAGGTAGGAGTCAAGGAGAAGAAACTAAAAGAGAAGAGCCTTGGACCACAACATTCTCCACAAGGTACACTCAACAAACTTCACCCTACTCTTGAACCAAGTTACAAAAAGAGCTTCTTAATCCCTACTTTGGCTCCTTAAAAGCTGCTATCAGTTCACTCATTAGACACATATGATTTCAGAACAACTGTAATAGTTCAAACTAGATGGCTCTTTCCTTCCTAAGGATTATTAATTAAAGAAGATCTATATAGCTCTAAGTATATGATACTTAAAATAGAATACTCTGTAGAATATAAGTAACTCTTAGTTCAGTGTATTAATGAACGTCTGTAAGAAATGTTGCAATGATTTCCCTAATGGAAGAGCCTGGGGGAGGTAAATCTGTCTTCTAGGATTTCCTCCCCAGAGCTCAGAAACTCAGGTGTTGTTTTAGCTCTCCTACACTCTCTTCACCCAAGCCCGCCTTCCTGTTGGGGATCGGACCTCCCTATTGGCTCTCTCATACCTTTCAACTGCCTGCTTTGTGACATCACTCTCCTACCAAACCTACTACCACTTGGTAGAGCCTTGGGGTTTCCGTGGAGCTGTTTGGACCAGTAACCAGTGACCTCTGTACTGGACACGTGCGCCGTTCAGCTGCAGCCACTCGGACATCCTCTAGTGTTGTCTCCTCATCCCTTGTACCTGCAGTGGATGCTTCCTCTTCTCTGACCATGTCAGGTAAGAAAAGAAACTTTGGAAAGTTTTGCGTTCGATTTCTTTTGCCCCTAAATTGAGTAAGTAGGAGATTCAAAATAGCATGGAATAATGAGGGAAAGTATTGAACTACAAGTCTGGAGACCTAATTTCAGTTTTGACTTTGACGTTTACTATCTGTGTGACTTTGGACAAATCACTGGCTGTCTCACAAAGCCTGTTGCTTTCCTTAACTGTTACGTTAGGATACCACGTTGGGTTGATCACTCTGATCCCCTTCTTTTCCAGTATTGAGCCTTAAAGGGTACCCATGTAGAAAACGAAATCAGACACTTCTCAAGAGTGTTTCAACAGAAACATAGAAAAGCCAGGGGACATAGAAAACTAGCAATATATACCAAGATGTTTCATCTCTAATGGTCTCCCTCCACTAGGATTTCGACTAGTTGAAAAGAGAGAATAGGGAGAGAGGATGGAGAGTACTGGGCTCTACAGGGAGGCACAGAGTCGAGCGTAAGGAAGTTTAGGATGGTTTTCATTAGCACAGGCCAACAGGCACCAAGAGATGGGAGAAAATGTAAGAATGAAGAGGGAAAGCATAGAGGAGCTCTCAAGAAAAACGGAGTTTGCAATGGAATGCTGATGGGAACCAAAGATTTTCAATTAAAGCAGAAACAGCACAGAGGGAAACCTGCTCAGAGCAGGGCAAAACCAAGTTGATGGTAGCAAACCCTTACATTAACAGACTAAGAAGGAAAGTAAGGCCAGAACAGGGGATCACCAGGAAAGGCAGCTTATCAGAAAAGTGATACTCCGTTTTCTTTCTTTTATTGCCTCTCTGAATACAGTTGGCCACTTGACAGTTTTGAATATAAACATTTTAGAAATACGTTTTAGAAATGATGCCTCCTATAAACAAGCAACCACAGTGGTTATCTAGGGGGCTGCTTTTCAGTGTTTTATTCTTTCTAATTTTTAAACTAGGTAGACATTTCACCAATTCAACATTTTAAGTGATATCTTCTAAATTGAATCAGAAGGACTATTTTCCTTGGTGTGCTATGTAGGTTCTAAGGCAAGGCTGCTTTTCATTTTTACAGTTATTTCCTTCCTAACACAGAGAGCACATTGATCAACAGCCATCGTTCGCTTGTAGAGCTTAGCTACCGAAGAAGAAGAAGAAAAAGTCAAGCCCCACATCTCTAATTCCCCCCCCCACTTAGGGAATTCCCTGGCGGTCCAGTGCTTAGGACTCGGTGCTTTCACGGCCAGGGCCACGCGGCGCGGCCAAAGAAACAAAACAAACAAACATCCACGTTTATCGAAAACCATATTGTGGAGTCCTGTGGATTTTCTTACATTTGAAAATCTTTTTTAATTGGATTCTAGGCATGATGGTTTTTTGAGGTTTTGGGATGCCATCTTCTTGGATGCTGAAGATGATTCTAATCTAAGTTCTAGGATAAATCCAAAAACCTTCCTGATACATTTTAAGCTTCCTTTCTGCTTATTATATAAGCTATATTCATTGAAATATATATTTCTCCTAGGCTTAATACCTCTTACTTGCTGGGTAAAAATATGAAGGAGCACAATAATGAAACTCTTTTACACTTATTATTTTGCTGTCTGCTTCGTACCGGTTTTCATTGAAATACTTGTCTATATGTGTTGTGGCTACCTATACATGCACATTTATTGCATTCTGTTGCTTGTTATGCATTTTTTACTGACATACCTTCTCTGTCTGTATGCATTGGCTAGGAATTCATTCACCTCTATCACCTCCATCGTGTTTTCTGGTTAATAGTATTCACTAAAATAGAGTGGGCAAAATTCACTTTCATAATATTGCATGGATAGTACAGAATGCCATTTGTTAGTAAATTCATTAGGCTTCGATACTTGCCACATACCCCAGTTTTCATTAATATCTATGGATTTCTTTTTCGTTAACGTAATATGCTTGTCATGATTTTTCTTTGTCTTTCTAGAACTTATTGTATCTTCCTCCATATAAATCATACGCAATAGATCAGCTTATTCATCTATTAATTATTACTGCTATTATTATTGGTGGTGGTGTTATAACCACTTTATAGGTG
Source organism: Balaenoptera borealis (assembly GCF_965194805.1). NCBI lineage: Eukaryota > Metazoa > Chordata > Mammalia > Artiodactyla > Balaenopteridae > Balaenoptera > Balaenoptera borealis. Next base: position 80,444 of record NW_028123047.1, read on the forward strand.
AGGAATCTGAAGTAATCAGATAACTTTTCCCTTTCCAAAAGCACTTAAGAAATCCACTTTCGGGTAATCATTTTGAGGTAGGATGAGAAACCAGGCTTGAAGAGGGCAAAAATGACTCTTTCAATTCACCAGTTGGACTGAGCTGTACGTCACCTCTAGGTAATAGCGTGGGAACTGCACAAGCAAAGGGAGACACTGAAGACGACCATGGTAATAGCCGTACTGTTTTCTAATGGACAAAAAAAATGCCTATATTATAAGTTCTATTTCTCCTGCTTTCTGGCAGTATCATGCTCAGAGTGGAGTCCTGGCAAGGAAGTCAGGATACTTAGGTTCTGAAACCTGGTAATGATACTAACATAATGAGAGAACTTGAACAAGTCAACCCGACCTCTCTGAGCCTCAGTTTCCTTACTCACGAAATGAGACTGAGAACATCGAAGTTCTCTAAGGGCCTCCTAGTTCTAAAATGCTTCCAGTCTAGGAAATAGCATAGAAGTCAATACGAGTGCAGGCTGAAGGGAAAGACAGGGCAGGGAGAAGGTTGCTTCCAGCCTAGAGAACAATCTCTGAACCACACCACTTGGCTCTTCTGCCCGTCTGTGCCCAAGATGGGAGCACAGGCAGTGAATAGAGAAGAGTGGAAAACTGCTCAGTCCTTACAGCCATCATTAACTGTCTGATTTTGGGTTTCTCAGGAAGTAGTGATAGTAGAGGTGTCCTGATAGCAAGAACCTTCAGATGATGCCGTTCCTCAAACGTAGTGAGAATTTCTCAACCTCCCTGAGTTTTTCATGACCCTCTTGTTCTTACAGAAAATTTCCAACATCCATCTCTACTTGGAACTCTAAATTCTCTGCAGCATTCTCCTCCTGTGGTGAGCAATGCAACTTCCCTAACACGAAGTGTCTGCAACTTCTCCAGAGTCTCTGCCCCTGCCGTCAGTTCGGCATCGGCTACTGGTACCCCTTTCCAGACACTCATGGGTAGTGCCTACCTTTACCAACATTCTAGCACGACTATGTTATCTGGAGTTACTGACCACAGCCAGATCTCCACTTCAGCTGCTTCCTATCCAGGTGTTCTTGAGTGGGACATCACAGCAAGCACTGAAAAGAATTCTTCTTCACTCGGAGACTTTACTCTGGCACTCACTGACCGCCACACAGCTGCCTCCTCCATGTTTCTGGCAGCCCAGTATGATAAAACTTCAGACGCCAAGAACATGGTCCCTCTACATCCATCGCTTTCTGCCAGCCTTGCTCAGGGAACACCATCTCAGATTCCAAATCAGGGGCAGAGCCGCCTGCCACTTCCCTGCCAGGAAGGGAGCCAGGTATATTACTATAACCAAGGCACACTGGGGTCTTTACTGTATGGAGAACTTGGCTCCTGCCCGCAATCCTACGGCTCGGCGTCATACACAGGAAGTCGGGCCTCTGGGCAACCAGAAATGGGAATGGGACTGAAGGAGATTCAGCCCACAAATATCCGACCACCAGCTTCCACCTCTGCAGTCTGCCACCCTGTGTCTGCTCAACGCATCACAGAAACAAGTTTTCAAGGTGAGTATAACAAACGCCAGAGAAAGTTGAAGAATGAGGTCGGCACTCAAAAATGGGGTCAAATCGACAGCTGGGAAGGGGTGTAGAGGCAGGTAGAATTTAGATCCTGAGCCTTTAATAACCACTACCTTCGCTCAGTGCCCTCTGTTTTTAGACTCTCTATGAGAACACCTAGGGCTTCCCTGGTGGCGCCGTGGTTAAGAATCCGCCTGCCAATGCAATGCGGGGGACACGGGTTCGAGCCCTGGTCTGCGAAGATCCCACATGCCGTGCAGCAACTAAGCGCATGTGCCACAACGACGGAGCCTGCATTCTAGAGCCCGTGAGCCTCAACTACCGAAGCCCACGTGCCTACAGCCCATGCTCCGCAACAAAGAGAAGCCACCGCGATGAGAAGCCCGCACACCGCAACCAAGAGTAGCCCCCGCTAGCCGCCAACTAGAGAAAGCCCGTGCACAGCAATGAGAGACCCAGTGCAGCCAAAAAAATAAATACGTAGAATAAATAAGTTCAAACAGTAAATAAATACATAAACATAAATTACAAAAAAAAGAACACCTAATGCAGGTGGGAAGGTGGGAGGGCCACTGTAGAGGTCATCTATGCTACATGTACAAGAACCCCGAGAGCACACCAATCGGTACCACACTTTTCACTGCTGTAGCCGATCGTTCCCCCTGTACTGCCACACTGTAGCACTCCCTTCCCTCATCTACTGCTATAGTCTCTTCGGAAGGTGTTTCAGAACTCTTGTTATGAGAGTGCCAGTTGAACTGTCCTCACTTCCTTCATTTATACCAGGATTGAAGACCTTGTGGTCCGAGATCCTGTCCAGAGAGCAAGCAGGCTAAGACTCTGTCTTTGTTGATGTATTTCATCAGCAAGGGCTCTACCCCCTCTCCTAGTTCATGGTGTGACGTGTTCTTGGCCTCTCGGGAAAGTGGGGAGAATGGAAAGGACCCTATATGAGAATGCTAGGCTTTGTAAAACATTTCAGGTTTTTAAAAATAAGACTCATTTTGTATTGGACTTATAACAGTCCTATGAAATACAAAGCGAGCCGAGAATCAGCGACAGGAAAGGCTCACCAGTAAGAATTACAACAGTCACCGCTTACCTCGTAGCATAGGGCACTGTCCATGATCCTTAAGAAGAGTTAGTAGAAATGCCTTGCCCATCTTGCCCCTGAACCCCTTGAAAGGTACACGACTGCTGTGTTGGTGTTTAGGGGGAGCATCTCACTTACCAGGGACTGACTTCTCCCTTGATCCCTTTGTAGGGATGGAGACCTCCCCCCTGGTGATGAAAAATTCCCTGGGATTGCAACCTCCAAGCCAGACGTTTTGTGTGACACAAAGTCAAGAACTCCCCAAGTCCTGCAGTAGCAGAAACAGCCACATACTTGAGAGTAACCCACCATCTGAACTTGGGGACATTTCAGTGACAGCTCCAGTCCAGAGTGCCAGGCGTCTCCTGGCCCTGCCTCCAGCTCCAAGCCAGGGACAAATAGAGAGTAAGCACGTGGATGATATCAAAACCAAGCTTTCAAAGCCTCTGGATGCCTACCAGATCCCAACAGAGAACCAAGATCCTCCACTACTCCCTTTAGGAATCCCTGATAGTCACCAGCCGCTGGCCTGCACCGATCCCCTCAGCCAAGAGGAGCAGCCTGGTTCTGAAAATGCTGATCTGGGAGAGAACAGCCGGAGTCGTCAGGACCTAGGGACACTTGAAAATGGGATTGAACCTAGCAGTGGTCTTGCAGACATTACTACACTGGCGGAGGATATTCACCTTCCCCAGCTCTTTAATCCTTTGAAAGATCTTGATCAATCCCAAGGTCCCAACGTGATCAAAGCTAAAGACACCAGAGCCATTAAGGTGAATCAGGTGCAGGAAAAGCCAAGTGTCATAAAGGTTCCCTCTGATCAACCCAGGAAGAACAAACAGAAAGCCTCTGAGCCTATCAGTGGCGCTCCCAAGGCCAAAATCCAGCCAAAGAATCCAGAGTGCCTGTTAGGGGGAGAAGTGGTTATATGCCACGCTGCAGTCAGTGACAGGGCTCCTGTGAACACGGCCAAGCACTCTCAAGGCAAACCTCAGAAAGCTGCATCCAGAAAGATCAGCAAAACTAAGAGCCACGGGCAGGAAAAGACCAAAAGGACCAGAGGGAGAAACAAGGCTGAGGAGAACAAGCAGTCAGGGAACAAAGTCAAGACAGAAGAGAAGCCAGCAATCCCCCACACGAAGCGAAAGGAACACCAAACTGAGCTTCTCCAACAGAGCTTTCAAAAGCCTCGAACCTCCCTTGGCGTGCGCATGCTGGAGTCTGTGAAGGTTCTTCATGCGCTGGGGAAGAAGAATGAGACGAAAACTGGGCTCTCTTCCTGTCGGCTCTTGGGAAAGTCAAGCAACCCCAAAGACCCCCAGCCACCCCCAGCTATCCAGCCATGGCGGCATACCCCACGTGAGGGGAAGGGTCCTGAGAAAACGCAAGTCCAAGCCCAGAAACCAGACAGCAGTGCTGAAACAGAGTGTCCGTCTCCAGCCCAGTATGAGCGGCCTCCTCCTGGGAAGGTCAAGTTGATACCTCTGCCTTTTTCTGCCTGGGACAAGCCTCAAGCTCGACCCGCTCCTCGGAGGCCACAGTCTCTGGCCTCACATCGGCCTGCTGGGGCTTACCGTGCCCAGCCTGGTTCTACTGACTCAGCTCAACCTGCTGCAGCCAATTCATCCCAGCCAGCTCCTGCCTCTTTGCCAGGCCCCGCCAAACCAGCTCAGCCAACTGTGACCAACCCAACCCAACCGGCTTGGACCAACCATACCCAGCCTCGTGTCCCTCAGTCTGCTGCTCCTAGGCCTGCACCCTCCAAAACTTCATCTGGCGCTCCTCTCCAGCGGGAGCCTGTTCCCCCTGCTGTGAATAAGCGCCAGTCCCCACCCAAGCTCCAAACCCACTTTCTACTCCAAGACTTCAGCAAGCAACGAGTTCCATGGAGGGAACCCAACGTGCCTGAGCCAGTCATGTCAAAGCCCATCGAACAAGAGCAGAGGCCAGAGCGAGAGGCCATGAAGAGGCGGGCTCAACAACAACGGGAGAATGCTGCCAGATACACCTCTTCGGGCAAGCTGCAATTTTTCACCGAGAGGGAAAACGAAATGGAAATTGCCGACTACTACGGATACGTCAAGTGAGAGCTGCTAGGATTCTTGGTGCCACCTTGGCTACCAGCTGTTCTTCCATACACAGGTAAGACAGGTATAGAACTGAATAAGTAAATGGAATACAATTAATAGACGAGTAACAAACCTTTCGAATTTTCAGATGCTGCTAACTGGGGCGTGAGAAAGGAAGGACTGAAAGTTGGATGGGAGAATGAAGGAAAGGGGTAAAAACTGAGCAAAGAGGAAGGAACTTGGCCCAGGGCTAGGAAGGCCAAAAGAGACGTATGGATTTAGGAAAGGAAGCAGGAGCGAGGATGAAATGGCAGAAGTAAAAAGCAGGGTCAGAGGTCTGGGTTGAAAGAACACAATTGGAGTAGAGTTGAAGGTGACAGAAGATGAGTCTAGGTTTACTAGGAGAAATAGAAAAAGTCTCTCGGGGACGCTGGCCTTAAGTCTCACAACCACCAGATAGGTATTTCAGAAAACAAGAGGTTCAGGACACATCTCTGAAAGGTCTGAGTTGCCTTATTCAGGTGTGACTGTAGTGGGGGAATAGGGAAATCTACCAGAGAAGTGGCTAGGGCTCAGAGTTATCCTAGGGGCAGCTGACGACAGGGGCAGAGCCAAGGGAACTGCTGGATCAGGAGGCCCACGAACAAAGCAGGGGCATAGCCGCCTGTCACTTCCCTGCCAGGAAGGAAGCCAGGTATATTACTATAACCAAGGCACACTGGGGTCTTTACTGTATGGAGAACTTGGCTCCTGCCCGCAATCCTACGGCTCGGCGTCACACACAGGAAGTAGGGCCTCTGGGCAACCAGAAATGGGAATGGGACTGAAGGAGATTCAGCCCACAAATATCCGACCACCAGCTTCCACCTCTGCAGTCTGCCACCCTGTGTCTGCTCAACGCATCACAGAAACAAGTTTTCAAGGTGAGTATACAGACGGCAGAGAAAAGTTGAACAATGAGGTCAGCATTCAAAAATGGGGTCAAATCGACAGCTGGGAAGGGGTGTAGAGACAGGTAGAATTTAGATCCTGAGCCTTTAATAACCACTACCTTCTCTCAGTGCTCTCTGTTTTTAGACTCTATATGAGAACACCTAGGGCTTCCCTGGTGGCGCCTGCCAATGCAGGGGACACGGGTTCGAGCCCTGGTCTGCGAAGATCCCACATGCCGTGCAGCAACTAAGCGCATGTGCCACAACGACGGAGCCTGCATTCTAGAGCCCGTGAGCCTCAACTACCGAAGCCCACGTGCCTACAGCCCATGCTCCGCAACAAGAGAAGCCACCGCGATGAGATGCCCGCACACCGCAACCGAGAGTAGCCCCCGCTAGCCGCCAACTAGAGAAAGCCCGTGCACAGCAATGAGAGACCCAGTGCAGCCAAAAAAATAAATACGTAGAATAAATAAGTTCAAACAGTAAATAAATACATAAACATAAATTACAAAAAAAAAGAACACCTAATGCAGGTGGGAAGGTGGGAGGGCCACTGTAGAGGTCATCTATGCTACATGTACAAGAACCCCGAGAGCACACCAATCGGTACCACACTTTTCACTGCTGTAGCCGATCATTCCCCCTGTACTGCCACACTGTAGCACTCCCTTCCCTCATCTACTGCTATAGTCTCTTTGGAAGGTGTTTCCGAACTCTTGTTATCAGAGTGCCAGTTGAACTGTCCTCACTTCCTTCATTTATACCAGGATTGAAGACCTTGTGGTCCGAGATCCTGTCCAGAGAGCAAGCAGGCTAAGACTCTGTCTTTGTTGATGTATTTCATCAGAAAGGGCTCTACCCCCTCTCCTAGTTCATGGTGTGAAGTGTTCTTGGCCTCTCGGGAAAGTGGGGAGAATGGAAAGGACCCTATATGAGAATGCTAGGCTCTGTAAAACATTTCAGGTTTTTAAAAATAAGACTCATTTTGTATTGGACTGACAACAGTCCTATGAAATACAAAGAAGGCCGAGAATCAGTGACAGGAAAGGATCACCAGTAAGAACTACAGCAGTCACCGCTTACCTCGTAGCATAGGGCACTGTCCGTGATCCTTAAGAAGAGTTAGTAGAAATGCCTTGCCCATCTTGCCCCTGAACCCCTTGAAAGGTACACGACTGCTGTGTTGGTGTTTAGGGGGAGCATCTCACTTACCAGGGACTGACTTCTCCCTTGATTCCTCTGTAGTGATGGAGACTTCCCCGCTGATGAAAAATTCCCTGGGATTGCAACCTCCAAGCCAGACAGCTTTCCTATGGAATGACAGAGAACTTGTCAAGGTGAAACACCAGTCTGCGGGAGAAAGGGAGGAAGAGAATGATGGAAATCGTTTCTGGGAAACTATTTTTACATTATGTGTTGTTTGTTCCCGGTAAATAAACTGAAATCTTCTTAACAGTACAACAAAATCTAAACCACTAAAGCCAACAATACAGGAGTATAACGTTCGACAAAAATTTCTTTGGCTGCGCAGCATGTGGGATCTTAGCTCCCCAACCAGGGATTGAACCCACGCCTGCTGCATTGGAAGCGCAGAGTCTTCACCACGGGACCACCGGGGAAGTCCCAGGACTATCACTTTTAAAGGAGAAGGTACAAACCCCTCGGTTCTATGAACTGGAGATTTTTAGTAAGAAGTCAATATATTTGTTGTTAGGCACATTTTATGTTAGGCTGTCTCCCTGCACAGGATGCAGGCGCCTTGAGAATGGAAGTCATATCCCTCTATAGTACGTCCCTCTTCTTTCTGCTTTGCAGTTTGCTGCTCCACTTGTTCAACCCCACCTAGTAATAACCTATACTTCCCTTGTTCCTGTTTTCCCATCTGGAAAACAGACAAAAGGCAACCAAACAACGCAAAGGTCTCAACAAATAAGGGATATCCAAAACCAGAGATGGCCAGAACTTCTGTACCCCTGATGAAATAGTCCTCATACAAAACCTGATAATCAAATTCCTTAATGCTAGGAATCACAGTGAAAAATAGTATCTGAACTGACTTCTGTCAGATGAGTGAGAACTAAGGTTAATTCAGTGTATCTGAAGCATAGAAAGTGAGGGCAAAAGTGGCACAAGATGGGGCTAGAGAAGCAGAGAGGATTCTAGACCACGCAGAGTCTTAAAGGCCAACAGTGTGTTTTCTATTCTCAAAACAATGTTTGTGAGCGATGTTTATGAGCAACGTTCCAACTTGCTTTGAAGGTTTCTTGTGTGAAGAGTGGATTGGAAGGAAACAAGATATATGGACACTAGTTAGGACCTAATCGCAACAGACAGGCAAGTTCAGTATTAGGAAGTTGAGGAAGAGCTGGCTGACAGATTCCAAAGAAATTCAGGAGATGAACTGAAGCGGGCTTAATGGGGTAGGAGATGGAGGAAAGGAAGGTCTTAGGGAATTCAAGGGTTTACTGCACACATGAGCAAAGTCTCAAAATTAATCATTTGAACGTACAGAGGCAGATCTCCCAAATGACACCGGTTAGGAAGCAACGGTACGCCCTTTAGAATTCCTAGAGACAACACAAATCAACTGTTTCGATGGAAAATTCGGCGGGACTCTTGATTTCCATGGGAATACAGAGAAAAGAGACACTGATCTGGCTTGCAGGTATATTTAGGAAGCTGTTAGCCGGACATCACCTACTAGTATCATGTAAGTAGGCCGTCCGAAGTAGGAAGCTTAGGGGAAAAACCTGGAGGAAAACTTAAAAGCTTAAGCCACACCTCTACACTACACCACCTTTCACAATTTCTTCTCAGATAAGCATCATCCCCATCAGTGAAGAAACTCGTACCTCATAATAGGAAAAACAGGCCTAAAGATTCAATGTGTGTCTTGGGAGGTCCCATCTATGCGATATCTTCCTGGGACCAGAAAAGGCCCCAGGAAGATCAATCTCTGCACCCCTGAAAGCTTACCACCAAGGAAAATGACTAGGTCCATAGATTTCCTCCCTCAAACCAGCTTACCTCACACATAGATCATTAGCAACTCCGCCCTTACTCACATTATCACAGTCACAAGAGTGGTTAGGGAGAAAAGCACTAACCAGGGGAACTAAAACAGAGGCAATCCAGGCCAAGCTGGGCTGGTGGCAGATATCTTGCTCCTTACGCTCGGGTGCATAATGCGACTCACCACAGTGCCTTTTTCACAGACCCTTTTGAACGTTTCTCCACAGAATCCAACAGCTCAAGTTAGTTCATGACGCTTCAAGGTCAACAATCGTCAAGAGAAAAACATGCAATATGTCTTACAATGTTGGATTCCTTACAAACAGGACAAGGAGATAACCATGTAGACAAAACCAGAGCATTTGAAAACATCTGTATTCTACAAACACACCAGTGAATGCTATAAATAAGGTACTATGACATAAAACAAAATGAAAACTAGATGTGAGACTGTTCTCTTCAGTGTACAGACTTCATGGCAGTTGCTGCACACTATCTAGCTACTTAGATCTTTAACTCTCTGTTCTGTTAATACCAAATGAGGCCCAAGTGTGTCAACCTGTTTCCCACAGAAACCAAAAAGTCTACATGCATCTCTTTTCTCCTGTGCCCTTTCACCTTACCTGCTCCCAATTCTCCACCAACGTCCTCCTCTTTCTCTAATTATTCTCCTCTTCATTTTGCTTGGCCTTGCCCCCAAGCATGCAAGACAGAGAGTCCTAGAGGTCCAAGATTCTAGAGTGGCTGTTTGCAAGGCGGAGGAGATTACAGTAACTGCCACACTGTATATACTTCTGTGCAAAGAAAAAGGGACAGTGTTCAGAATGTCTCTCACATATAACAAGAGCTGGAGATGGCAGGATACCTGTGTGGCCCAAGGAACTAGAGCTAGCAAATTATGGGCCAAACAATTGCAACCAAAGGCTGGAAGAGGAAAGGTCTGCAACCAGCTCTGTCTCCTAGCTCTCTGGTATTTGCTGCCAACGGGCAGAGTCTATTTCGTGAAGCATCAAGCACTGAAAAGAAGACTCCTGCTGCTGGAAGTTGACAGGAAGTAACGTCCAATGCAAGATCAAGGCTTGTCCTCGAAACAATGCCCATAATGGAAGAAAAAAAAAAAAGAGAAAGCGGAAGAGAAACGTTAAGTCGCAAGTCCAACCTGGCCCCCAGCCTAGCCCAGCCCAAGGAAGGTAGGAGTCAAGGAGAAGAAACTAAAAGAGAAGAGCCTTGGACCACAACATTCTCCACAAGGTACACTCAACAAACTTCACCCTACTCTTGAACCAAGTTACAAAAAGAGCTTCTTAATCCCTACTTTGGCTCCTTAAAAGCTGCTATCAGTTCACTCATTAGACACATATGATTTCAGAACAACTGTAATAGTTCAAACTAGATGGCTCTTTCCTTCCTAAGGATTATTAATTAAAGAAGATCTATATAGCTCTAAGTATATGATACTTAAAATAGAATACTCTGTAGAATATAAGTAACTCTTAGTTCAGTGTATTAATGAACGTCTGTAAGAAATGTTGCAATGATTTCCCTAATGGAAGAGCCTGGGGGAGGTAAATCTGTCTTCTAGGATTTCCTCCCCAGAGCTCAGAAACTCAGGTGTTGTTTTAGCTCTCCTACACTCTCTTCACCCAAGCCCGCCTTCCTGTTGGGGATCGGACCTCCCTATTGGCTCTCTCATACCTTTCAACTGCCTGCTTTGTGACATCACTCTCCTACCAAACCTACTACCACTTGGTAGAGCCTTGGGGTTTCCGTGGAGCTGTTTGGACCAGTAACCAGTGACCTCTGTACTGGACACGTGCGCCGTTCAGCTGCAGCCACTCGGACATCCTCTAGTGTTGTCTCCTCATCCCTTGTACCTGCAGTGGATGCTTCCTCTTCTCTGACCATGTCAGGTAAGAAAAGAAACTTTGGAAAGTTTTGCGTTCGATTTCTTTTGCCCCTAAATTGAGTAAGTAGGAGATTCAAAATAGCATGGAATAATGAGGGAAAGTATTGAACTACAAGTCTGGAGACCTAATTTCAGTTTTGACTTTGACGTTTACTATCTGTGTGACTTTGGACAAATCACTGGCTGTCTCACAAAGCCTGTTGCTTTCCTTAACTGTTACGTTAGGATACCACGTTGGGTTGATCACTCTGATCCCCTTCTTTTCCAGTATTGAGCCTTAAAGGGTACCCATGTAGAAAACGAAATCAGACACTTCTCAAGAGTGTTTCAACAGAAACATAGAAAAGCCAGGGGACATAGAAAACTAGCAATATATACCAAGATGTTTCATCTCTAATGGTCTCCCTCCACTAGGATTTCGACTAGTTGAAAAGAGAGAATAGGGAGAGAGGATGGAGAGTACTGGGCTCTACAGGGAGGCACAGAGTCGAGCGTAAGGAAGTTTAGGATGGTTTTCATTAGCACAGGCCAACAGGCACCAAGAGATGGGAGAAAATGTAAGAATGAAGAGGGAAAGCATAGAGGAGCTCTCAAGAAAAACGGAGTTTGCAATGGAATGCTGATGGGAACCAAAGATTTTCAATTAAAGCAGAAACAGCACAGAGGGAAACCTGCTCAGAGCAGGGCAAAACCAAGTTGATGGTAGCAAACCCTTACATTAACAGACTAAGAAGGAAAGTAAGGCCAGAACAGGGGATCACCAGGAAAGGCAGCTTATCAGAAAAGTCATACTCCGTTTTCTTTCTTTTATTGCCTCTCTGAATACAGTTGGCCACTTGACAGTTTTGAATATAAACATTTTAGAAATACGTTTTAGAAATGATGCCTCCTATAAACAAGCAACCACAGTGGTTATCTAGGGGGCTGCTTTTCAGTGTTTTATTCTTTCTAATTTTTAAACTAGGTAGACATTTCACCAATTCAACATTTTAAGTGATATCTTCTAAATTGAATCAGAAGGACTATTTTCCTTGGTGTGCTATGTAGGTTCTAAGGCAAGGCTGCTTTTCATTTTTACAGTTATTTCCTTCCTAACACAGAGAGCACATTGATCAACAGCCATCGTTCGCTTGTAGAGCTTAGCTACCGAAGAAGAAGAAGAAAAAGTCAAGCCCCACATCTCTAATTCCCCCCCCCACTTAGGGAATTCCCTGGCGGTCCAGTGCTTAGGACTCGGTGCTTTCACGGCCAGGGCCACGCGGCGCGGCCAAAGAAACAAAACAAACAAACATCCACGTTTATCGAAAACCATATTGTGGAGTCCTGTGGATTTTCTTACATTTGAAAATCTTTTTTAATTGGATTCTAGGCATGATGGTTTTTTGAGGTTTTGGGATGCCATCTTCTTGGATGCTGAAGATGATTCTAATCTAAGTTCTAGGATAAATCCAAAAACCTTCCTGATACATTTTAAGCTTCCTTTCTGCTTATTATATAAGCTATATTCATTGAAATATATATTTCTCCTAGGCTTAATACCTCTTACTTGCTGGGTAAAAATATGAAGGAGCACAATAATGAAACTCTTTTACACTTATTATTTTGCTGTCTGCTTCGTACCGGTTTTCATTGAAATACTTGTCTATATGTGTTGTGGCTACCTATACATGCACATTTATTGCATTCTGTTGCTTGTTATGCATTTTTTACTGACATACCTTCTCTGTCTGTATGCATTGGCTAGGAATTCATTCACCTCTATCACCTCCATCGTGTTTTCTGGTTAATAGTATTCACTAAAATAGAGTGGGCAAAATTCACTTTCATAATATTGCATGGATAGTACAGAATGCCATTTGTTAGTAAATTCATTAGGCTTCGATACTTGCCACATACCCCAGTTTTCATTAATATCTATGGATTTCTTTTTCGTTAACGTAATATGCTTGTCATGATTTTTCTTTGTCTTTCTAGAACTTATTGTATCTTCCTCCATATAAATCATACGCAATAGATCAGCTTATTCATCTATTAATTATTACTGCTATTATTATTGGTGGTGGTGTTATAACCACTTTATAGGTGAGGAATCTGAAGTAATCAGATAACTTTTCCCTTTCCAAAAGCACTTAAGAAATCCACTTTCGGGTAATCATTTTGAGGTAGGATGAGAAACCAGGCTTGAAGAGGGCAAAAATGACTCTTTCAATTCACCAGTTGGACTGAGCTGTACGTCACCTCTAGGTAATAGCGTGGGAACTGCACAAGCAAAGGGAGACACTGAAGACGACAATGGTAATAGCCGTACTGTTTTCTAATGGACAAAAAAAATGCCTATATTATAAGTTCTATTTCTCCTGCTTTCTGGCAGTATCATGCTCAGAGTGGAGTCCTGGCAAGGAAGTCAGGATACTTAGGTTCTGAAACCTGGTAATGATACTAACATAATGAGAGAACTTGAACAAGTCAACCCGACCTCTCTGAGCCTCAGTTTCCTTACTCACGAAATGAGACTGAGAACATCGAAGTTCTCTAAGGGCCTCCTAGTTCTAAAATGCTTCCAGTCTAGGAAATAGCATAGAAGTCAATACGAGTGCAGGCTGAAGGGAAAGACAGGGCAGGGAGAAGGTTGCTTCCAGCCTAGAGAACAATCTCTGAACCACACCACTTGGCTCTTCTGCCCGTCTGTGCCCAAGATGGGAGCACAGGCAGTTAATAGAGAAGAGTGGAAAACTGCTCAGTCCTTACAGCCATCATTAACTGTCTGATTTTGGGTTTCTCAGGAAGTAGTGATAGTAGAGGTGTCCTGATAGCAAGAACCTTCAGATGATGCCGTTCCTCAAACGTAGTGAGAATTTCTCAACCTCCCTGAGTTTTTCATGACCCTCTTGTTCTTACAGAAAATTTCCAACATCCATCTCTACTTGGAACTCTAAATTCTCTGCAGCATTCTCCTCCTGTGGTGAGCAATGCAACTTCCCTAACACGAAGTGTCTGCAACTTCTCCAGAGTCTCTGCCCCTGCCGTCAGTTCGGCATCGGCTACTGGTACCCCTTTCCAGACACTCATGGGTAGTGCCTACCTTTACCAACATTCTAGCACGACTATGTTATCTGGAGTTACTGACCACAGCCAGATCTCCACTTCAGCTGCTTCCTATCCAGGTGTTCTTGAGTGGGACATCACAGCAAGCACTGAAAAGAATTCTTCTTCACTCGGAGACTTTACTCTGGCACTCACTGACCGCCACACAGCTGCCTCCTCCATGTTTCTGGCAGCCCAGGATGATAAAACTTCAGACGCCAAGAACATGGTCCCTCTACATCCATCGCTTTCTGCCAGCCTTGCTCAGGGAACACCATCTCAGATTCCAAATCAGGGGCAGAGCCGCCTGCCACTTCCCTGCCAGGAAGGAAGCCAGGTATATTACTATAACCAAGGCACACTGGGGTCTTTACTGTATGGAGAACTTGGCTCCTGCCCGCAATCCTACGGCTCGGCGTCATACACAGGAAGTCGGGCCTCTGGGCAACCAGAAATGGGAATGGGACTGAAGGAGATTCAGCCCACAAATATCCGACCACCAGCTTCCACCTCTGCAGTCTGCCACCCTGTGTCTGCTCAACGCATCACAGAAACAAGTTTTCAAGGTGAGTATAACAAACGCCAGAGAAAGTTGAAGAATGAGGTCGGCACTCAAAAATGGGGTCAAATCGACAGCTGGGAAGGGGTGTAGAGGCAGGTAGAATTTAGATCCTGAGCCTTTAATAACCACTACCTTCGCTCAGTGCCCTCTGTTTTTAGACTCTCTATGAGAACACCTAGGGCTTCCCTGGTGGCGCCGTGGTTAAGAATCCGCCTGCCAATGCAATGCGGGGGACACGGGTTCGAGCCCTGGTCTGCGAAGATCCCACATGCCGTGCAGCAACTAAGCGCATGTGCCACAACGACGGAGCCTGCATTCTAGAGCCCGTGAGCCTCAACTACCGAAGCCCACGTGCCTACAGCCCATGCTCCGCAACAAAGAGAAGCCACCGCGATGAGAAGCCCGCACACCGCAACCAAGAGTAGCCCCCGCTAGCCGCCAACTAGAGAAAGCCCGTGCACAGCAATGAGAGACCCAGTGCAGCCAAAAAAATAAATACGTAGAATAAATAAGTTCAAACAGTAAATAAATACATAAACATAAATTACAAAAAAAAGAACACCTAATGCAGGTGGGAAGGTGGGAGGGCCACTGTAGAGGTCATCTATGCTACATGTACAAGAACCCCGAGAGCACACCAATCGGTACCACACTTTTCACTGCTGTAGCCGATCGTTCCCCCTGTACTGCCACACTGTAGCACTCCCTTCCCTCATTTACTGCTATAGTCTCTTCGGAAGGTGTTTCAGAACTCTTGTTATGAGAGTGCCAGTTGAACTGTCCTCACTTCCTTCATTTATACCAGGATTGAAGACCTTGTGGTCCGAGATCCTGTCCAGAGAGCAAGCAGGCTAAGACTCTGTCTTTGTTGATGTATTTCATCAGCAAGGGCTCTACCCCCTCTCCTAGTTCATGGTGTGACGTGTTCTTGGCCTCTCGGGAAAGTGGGGAGAATGGAAAGGACCCTATATGAGAATGCTAGGCTTTGTAAAACATTTCAGGTTTTTAAAAATAAGACTCATTTTGTATTGGACTTATAACAGTCCTATGAAATACAAAGCGAGCCGAGAATCAGCGACAGGAAAGGCTCACCAGTAAGAATTACAACAGTCACCGCTTACCTCGTAGCATAGGGCACTGTCCATGATCCTTAAGAAGAGTTAGTAGAAATGCCTTGCCCATCTTGCCCCTGAACCCCTTGAAAGGTACACGACTGCTGTGTTGGTGTTTAGGGGGAGCATCTCACTTACCAGGGACTGACTTCTCCCTTGATCCCTTTGTAGGGATGGAGACCTCCCCCCTGGTGATGAAAAATTCCCTGGGATTGCAACCTCCAAGCCAGACGTTTTGTGTGACACAAAGTCAAGAACTCCCCAAGTCCTGCAGTAGCAGAAACAGCCACATACTTGAGAGTAACCCACCATCTGAACTTGGGGACATTTCAGTGACAGCTCCAGTCCAGAGTGCCAGGCGTCTCCTGGCCCTGCCTCCAGCTCCAAGCCAGGGACAAATAGAGAGTAAGCACGTGGATGATATCAAAACCAAGCTTTCAAAGCCTCTGGATGCCTACCAGATCCCAACAGAGAACCAAGATCCTCCACTACTCCCTTTAGGAATCCCTGATATTCACCAGCCGCTGGCCTGCACCGATCCCCTCAGCCAAGAGGAGCAGCCTGGTTCTGAAAATGCTGATCTGGGAGAGAACAGCCGGAGTCGTCAGGACCTAGGGACACTTGAAAATGGGATTGAACCTAGCAGTGGTCTTGCAGACATTACTACACTGGCGGAGGATATTCACCTTCCCCAGCTCTTTAATCCTTTGAAAGATCTTGATCAATCCCAAGGTCCCAACGTGATCAAAGCTAAAGACACCAGAGCCATTAAGGTGAATCAGGTGCAGGAAAAGCCAAGTGTCATAAAGGTTCCCTCTGATCAACCCAGGAAGAACAAACAGAAAGCCTCTGAGCCTATCAGTGGCGCTCCCAAGGCCAAAATCCAGCCAAAGAATCCAGAGTGCCTGTTAGGGGGAGAAGTGGTTACATGCCACGCTGCAGTCAGTGACAGGGCTCCTGTGAACACGGCCAAGCACTCTCAAGGCAAACCTCAGAAAGCTGCATCCAGAAAGATCAGCAAAACTAAGAGCCACGGGCAGGAAAAGACCAAAAGGACCAGAGGGAGAAACAAGGCTGAGGAGAACAAGCAGTCAGGGAACAAAGTCAAGGCAGAAGAGAAGCCAGCAATCCCCCACACGAAGCGAAAGGAACACCAAACTGAGCTTCTCCAACAGAGCTTTCAAAAGCCTCGAACCTCCCTTGGCGTGCGCATGCTGGAGTCTGTGAAGGTTCTTCATGCGCTGGGGAAGAAGAATGAGACGAAAACTGGGCTCTCTTCCTGTCGGCTCTTGGGAAAGTCAAGCAACCCCAAAGACCCCCAGCCACCCCCAGCTATCCAGCCATGGCGGCATACCCCACGTGAGGGGAAGGGTCCTGAGAAAACGCAAGTCCAAGCCCAGAAACCAGACAGCAGTGCTGAAACAGAGTGTCCGTCTCCAGCCCAGTATGAGCGGCCTCCTCCTGGGAAGGTCAAGTTGATACCTCTGCCTTTTTCTGCCTGGGACAAGCCTCAAGCTCGACCCGCTCCTCGGAGGCCACAGTCTCTGGCCTCACATCGGCCTGCTGGGGCTTACCGTGCCCAGCCTGGTTCTACTGACTCAGCTCAACCTGCTGCAGCCAATTCATCCCAGCCAGCTCCTGCCTCTTTGCCAGGCCCCGCCAAACCAGCTCAGCCAACTGTGACCAACCCAACCCAACCGGCTTGGACCAACCATACCCAGCCTCGTGTCCCTCAGTCTGCTGCTCCTAGGCCTGCACCCTCCAAAACTTCATCTGGCGCTCCTCTCCAGCGGGAGCCTGTTCCCCCTGCTGTGAATAAGCGCCAGTCCCCACCCAAGCTCCAAACCCAATTTCTACTCCAAGACTTCAGCAAGCAACGAGTTCCATGGAGGGAACCCAACGTGCCTGAGCCAGTCATGTCAAAGCCCATCGAACAAGAGCAGAGGCCAGAGCGAGAGGCCATGAAGAGGCGGGCTCAACAACAACGGGAGAATGCTGCCAGATACACCTCTTCGGGCAAGCTGCAATTTTTCACCGAGAGGGAAAACGAAATGGAAATTGCCGACTACTACGGATACGTCAAGTGAGAGCTGCTAGGATTCTTGGTGCCACCTTGGCTACCAGCTGTTCTTCCATACACAGGTAAGACAGGTATAGAACTGAATAAGTAAATGGAATACAATTAATAGACGAGTAACAAACCTTTCGAATTTTCAGATGCTGCTAACTGGGGCGTGAGAAAGGAAGGACTGAAAGTTGGATGGGAGAATGAAGGAAAGGGGTAAAAACTGAGCAAAGAGGAAGGAACTTGGCCCAGGGCTAGGAAGGCCAAAAGAGACGTATGGATTTAGGAAAGGAAGCAGGAGCGAGGATGAAATGGCAGAAGTAAAAAGCAGGGTCAGAGGTCTGGGTTGAAAGAACACAATTGGAGTAGAGTTGAAGGTGACAGAAGATGAGTCTAGGTTTACTAGGAGAAATAGAAAAAGTCTCTCGGGGACGCTGGCCTTAAGTCTCACAACCACCAGATAGGTATTTCAGAAAACAAGAGGTTCAGGACACATCTCTGAAAGGTCTGAGTTGCCTTATTCAGGTGTGACTGTAGTGGGGGAATAGGGAAATCTACCAGAGAAGTGGCTAGGGCTCAGAGTTATCCTAGGGGCAGCTGACGACAGGGGCAGAGCCAAGGGAACTGCTGGATCAGGAGGCCCACGAACAAAGCAGGGGCATAGCCGCCTGTCACTTCCCTGCCAGGAAGGAAGCCAGGTATATTACTATAACCAAGGCACACTGGGGTCTTTACTGTATGGAGAACTTGGCTCCTGCCCGCAATCCTACGGCTCGGCGTCACACACAGGAAGTAGGGCCTCTGGGCAACCAGAAATGGGAATGGGACTGAAGGAGATTCAGCCCACAAATATCCGACCACCAGCTTCCACCTCTGCAGTCTGCCACCCTGTGTCTGCTCAACGCATCACAGAAACAAGTTTTCAAGGTGAGTATACAGACGGCAGAGAAAAGTTGAACAATGAGGTCAGCATTCAAAAATGGGGTCAAATCGACAGCTGGGAAGGGGTGTAGAGACAGGTAGAATTTAGATCCTGAGCCTTTAATAACCACTACCTTCTCTCAGTGCTCTCTGTTTTTAGACTCTATATGAGAACACCTAGGGCTTCCCTGGTGGCGCCTGCCAATGCAGGGGACACGGGTTCGAGCCCTGGTCTGCGAAGATCCCACATGCCGTGCAGCAACTAAGCGCATGTGCCACAACGACGGAGCCTGCATTCTAGAGCCCGTGAGCCTCAACTACCGAAGCCCACGTGCCTACAGCCCATGCTCCGCAACAAGAGAAGCCACCGCGATGAGATGCCCGCACACCGCAACCGAGAGTAGCCCCCGCTAGCCGCCAACTAGAGAAAGCCCGTGCACAGCAATGAGAGACCCAGTGCAGCCAAAAAAATAAATACGTAGAATAAATAAGTTCAAACAGTAAATAAATACATAAACATAAATTACAAAAAAAAAGAACACCTAATGCAGGTGGGAAGGTGGGAGGGCCACTGTAGAGGTCATCTATGCTACATGTACAAGAACCCCGAGAGCACACCAATCGGTACCACACTTTTCACTGCTGTAGCCGATCATTCCCCCTGTACTGCCACACTGTAGCACTCCCTTCCCTCATCTACTGCTATAGTCTCTTTGGAAGGTGTTTCCGAACTCTTGTTATCAGAGTGCCAGTTGAACTGTCCTCACTTCCTTCATTTATACCAGGATTGAAGACCTTGTGGTCCGAGATCCTGTCCAGAGAGCAAGCAGGCTAAGGCTCTGTCTTTGTTGATGTATTTCATCAGAAAGGGCTCTACCCCCTCTCCTAGTTCATGGTGTGAAGTGTTCTTGGCCTCTCGGGAAAGTGGGGAGAATGGAAAGGACCCTATATGAGAATGCTAGGCTCTGTAAAACATTTCAGGTTTTTAAAAATAAGACTCATTTTGTATTGGACTGACAACAGTCCTATGAAATACAAAGAAGGCCGAGAATCAGTGACAGGAAAGGATCACCAGTAAGAACTACAGCAGTCACCGCTTACCTCGTAGCATAGGGCA
This sequence comes from Balaenoptera borealis, assembly GCF_965194805.1. Lineage (NCBI taxonomy): Eukaryota > Metazoa > Chordata > Mammalia > Artiodactyla > Balaenopteridae > Balaenoptera > Balaenoptera borealis. The sequence continues at coordinate 99,900 of NW_028123047.1, forward strand.
CTGTCCGTGATCCTTAAGAAGAGTTAGTAGAAATGCCTTGCCCATCTTGCCCCTGAACCCCTTGAAAGGTACACGACTGCTGTGTTGGTGTTTAGGGGGAGCATCTCACTTACCAGGGACTGACTTCTCCCTTGATTCCTCTGTAGTGATGGAGACTTCCCCGCTGATGAAAAATTCCCTGGGATTGCAACCTCCAAGCCAGACAGCTTTCCTATGGAATGACAGAGAACTTGTCAAGGTGAAACACCAGTCTGCGGGAGAAAGGGAGGAAGAGAATGATGGAAATCGTTTCTGGGAAACTATTTTTACATTATGTGTTGTTTGTTCCCGGTAAATAAACTGAAATCTTCCTAACAGTACAACAAAATCTAAACCACTAAAGCCAACAATACAGGAGTATAACGTTCGACAAAAATTTCTTTGGCTGCGCAGCATGTGGGATCTTAGCTCCCCAACCAGGGATTGAACCCACGCCTGCTGCATTGGAAGCGCAGAGTCTTCACCACGGGACCACCGGGGAAGTCCCAGGACTATCACTTTTAAAGGAGAAGGTACAAACCCCTCGGTTCTATGAACTGGAGATTTTTAGTAAGAAGTCAATATATTTGTTGTTAGGCACATTTTATGTTAGGCTGTCTCCCTGCACAGGATGCAGGCGCCTTGAGAATGGAAGTCATATCCCTCTATAGTACGTCCCTCTTCTTTCTGCTTTGCAGTTTGCTGCTCCACTTGTTCAACCCCACCTAGTAATAACCTATACTTCCCTTGTTCCTGTTTTCCCATCTGGAAAACAGACAAAAGGCAACCAAACAACGCAAAGGTCTCAACAAATAAGGGATATCCAAAACCAGAGATGGCCAGAACTTCTGTACCCCTGATGAAATAGTCCTCATACAAAACCTGATAATCAAATTCCTTAATGCTAGGAATCACAGTGAAAAATAGTATCTGAACTGACTTCTGTCAGATGAGTGAGAACTAAGGTTAATTCAGTGTATCTGAAGCATAGAAAGTGAGGGCAAAAGTGGCACAAGATGGGGCTAGAGAAGCAGAGAGGATTCTAGACCACGCAGAGTCTTAAAGGCCAACAGTGTGTTTTCTATTCTCAAAACAATGTTTGTGAGCGATGTTTATGAGCAACGTTCCAACTTGCTTTGAAGGTTTCTTGTGTGAAGAGTGGATTGGAAGGAAACAAGATATATGGACACCAGTTAGGACCTAATCGCAACAGACAGGCAAGTTCAGTATTAGGAAGTTGAGGAAGAGCTGGCTGACAGATTCCAAAGAAATTCAGGAGATGAACTGAAGCGGGCTTAATGGGGTAGGAGATGGAGGAAAGGAAGGTCTTAGGGAATTCAAGGGTTTACTGCACACATGAGCAAAGTCTCAAAATTAATCATTTGAACGTACAGAGGCGGATCTCCCAAATGACACCGGTTAGGAAGCAACGGTACGCCCTTTAGAATTCCTAGAGACAACACAAATCAACTGTTTCGATGGAAAATTCGGCGGGACTCTTGATTTCCATGGGAATACAGAGAAAAGAGACACTGATCTGGCTTGCAGGTATATTTAGGAAGCTGTTAGCCGGACATCACCTACTAGTATCATGTAAGTAGGCCGTCCGAAGTAGGAAGCTTAGGGGAAAAACCTGGAGGAAAACTTAAAAGCTTAAGCCACACCTCTACACTACACCACCTTTCACAATTTCTTCTCAGATAAGCATCATCCCCATCAGTGAAGAAACTCGTTCGTACCTCATAATAGGAAAAACAGGCCTAAAGATTCAATGTGTGTCTTGGGAGGTCCCATCTATGCGATATCTTCCTGGGACCAGAAAAGGCCCCAGGAAGATCCATCTCTGCACCCCTGAAAGCTTACCACCAAGGAAAATGACTAGGTCCATAGATTTCCTCCCTCAAACCAGCTTACCTCACACATAGATCATTAGCAACTCCGCCCTTACTCACATTATCACAGTCACAAGAGTGGTTAGGGAGAAAAGCACTAACCAGGGGAACTAAAACAGAGGCAATCCAGGCCAAGCTGGGCTGGTGGCAGATATCTTGCTCCTTACGCTCGGGTGCATAATGCGACTCACCACAGTGCCTTTTTCACAGACCCTTTTGAACGTTTCTCCACAGAATCCAACAGCTCAAGTTAGTTCATGACGCTTCAAGGTCAACAATCGTCAAGAGAAAAACATGCAATATGTCTTACAATGTTGGATTCCTTACAAACAGGACAAGGAGATAACCATGTAGACAAAACCAGAGCATTTGAAAACATCTGTATTCTACAAACACACCAGTGAATGCTATAAATAAGGTACTATGACATAAAACAAAATGAAAACTAGATGTGAGACTCTTCTCTTCAGTGTACAGACTTCATGGCAGTTGCTGCACACTATCTAGCTACTTAGATCTTTAACTCTCTGTTCTGTTAATACCAAATGAGGCCCAAGTGTGTCAACCTGTTTCCCACAGAAACCAAAAAGTCTACATGCATCTCTTTTCTCCTGTGCCCTTTCACCTTACCTGCTCCCAATTCTCCACCAACGTCCTCCTCTTTCTCTAATTATTCTCCTCTTCATTTTGCTTGGCCTTGCCCCCAAGCATGCAAGACAGAGAGTCCTAGAGGTCCAAGATTCTAGAGTGGCTGTTTGCAAGGCGGAGGAGATTACAGTAACTGCCACACTGTATATACTTCTGTGCAAAGAAAAAGGGACAGTGTTCAGAATGTCTCTCACATATAACAAGAGCTGGAGATGGCAGGATACCTGTGTGGCCCAAGGAACTAGAGCTAGCAAATTATGGGCCAAACAATTGCAACCAAAGGCTGGAAGAGGAAAGGTCTGCAACCAGCTCTGTCTCCTAGCTCTCTGGTATTTGCTGCCAACGGGCAGAGTCTATTTCGTGAAGCATCAAGCACTGAAAAGAAGACTCCTGCTGCTGGAAGTTGACAGGAAGTAACGTCCAATGCAAGATCAAGGCTTGTCCTCGAAGCAATGCCCATAATGGAAGAAAAAAAAAAAAGAGAAAGCGGAAGAGAAACGTTAAGTCGCAAGTCCAACCTGGCCCCCAGCCTAGCCCAGCCCAAGGAAGGTAGGAGTCAAGGAGAAGAAACTAAAAGAGAAGAGCCTTGGACCACAACATTCTCCACAAGGTACACTCAAGAAATTTCACCCTACTCTTGAACCAAGTTACAAAGAGAGCTTCTTAATCCCTACTTTGGCTCCTTAAAAGCTGCTATCAGTTCACTCATTAGACACATCTGATTTCAGAACAACTGTAATAGTTCAAACTAGATGGCTCTTTCCTTCCTAAGGATTATTAATTAAATAAGATCTATATAGCTCTAAGTATATGATACATAAAATAGAATACTCTGTAGAATATAAGTAACTCTTAGTTCAGTGTATTAATGAACGTCTGTAAGAAATGTGGCAATGATTTCCCTAATGGAAGAGCCTGGGGGAGGTAAATCTGTCTTCTAGGATTTCCTCCTCCCCAAAGCTCAGAAACTCAGGTGTTGTTTTAGCTCTCCTACACTCTCTTCACCCAAGCCCGCCTTCCTGTTGGGGATCGGACCTCCCTATTGGCTCTCTCATACCTTTCAACTGCCTGCTTTGTGACATCACTCTCCTCCCAAACCTACTACCACTTGGTAGAGCCTTGGGGTTTCCGTGGAGCTGTTTGGACCAGTAACCAGTGACCTCTGTACTGGACACGTGCGCCGTTCAGCTGCAGCCACTCAGACATCCTCTAGTGTTGTCTCCTCATCCCTTGTACCTGCAGTGGATGCTTCCTCTTCTCTGACCATGTCAGGTAAGAAAAGAAACTTTGGAAAGTTTTGCGTTCGATTTCTTTTGCCCCTAAATTGAGTAGGAGATTCAAAATAGCATGGAATAATGAGGGAAAGTATTGAACTACAAGTCTGGAGACCTAATTTCACTTTTGACTTTGACGTTTACTATCTGTGTGACTTTGGACAAATCACTGGCTGTCTCACAAAGCCTGTTGCTTTCCTTAACTGTTACGTTAGGATACCACATTGGGTTGATCACTCTGATCCCCTTCTTTTCCAGTATTGAGCCTTAAAGGGTACCCATGTAGAAAACGAAATCAGACACTTCTCAAGAGTGTTTCAACAGAAACATAGAAAAGCCAGGGGACATAGAAAACTAGCAATATATACCAAGATGTTTCATCTCTAATGGTCTCCCTCCACTAGGATTTCGACTAGTTGAAAAGAGAGAATAGGGAGAGAGGATGGAGAGTACTGGGCTCTACAGGGAGGCACAGAGTCGAGCGTAAGGAAGTTTAGGACGGTTTTCATTAGCACAGGCCAACAGGCACCAAGAGATGGGAGAAAATGTAAGAATGAAGAGGGAAAGCATAGAGGAGCTCTCAAGAAAAACGGAGTTTGCAATGGAATGCTGATGGGAACCAAAGATTTTCAATTAAAGCAGAAACAGCACAGAGGGAAACCTGCTCAGAGCAGGGCAAAACCAAGTTGATGGTAGCAAACCCTTACATTAACAGACTTAAGAAGGAAAGTAAGGCCAGAACAGGGGATCACCGGGAAAGGCAGCTTATCAGAAAAGTCATACTCCGTTTTCTTTCTTTTATTGCCTCTCTGAATACAGTTGGCCACTTGACAGTTTTGAATATAAACATTTTAGAAATACGTTTTAGAAATGATGCCTCCTATAAACAAGCAACCACAGTGGTTATCTAGGGGGCTGCTTTTCAGTGTTTTATTCTTTCTAATTTTTAAACTAGGTAGACATTTCACCAATTCAACATTTTAAGTGATATCTTCTAAATTGAATCAGAAGGACTATTTTCCTTGGTGTGATATGTAGGTTCTAAGGCAAGGCTGCTTTTCATTTTTACAGTTATTTCCTTCCTAACACAGAGAGCACATTGATCAACAGCCATCGTTCGCTTGTAGAGCTTAGCTACCGAAGAAGAAGAAGAAGAAGAAAAAGTCAAGCCCCACATCTCTAATTCCCCCCACTTAGGGAATTCCCTGGCGGTCCAGTGCTTAGGACTCGGTGCTTTCACGGCCAGGGCCACGCGGCGCGGCCAAAGAAACAAAACAAACAAACATCCACGTTTATCGAAAACCATATTGTGGAGTCCTGTGGATTTTCTTACATTCGAAAATCTTTTTTAATTGGATTCTAGGCATGATGGTTTTTTGAGGTTTTGGGATGCCATCTTCTTGGATGCTGAAGATGATTCTAATCTAAGTTCTAGGATAAATCCAAAAACCTTCCTGATACATTTTAAGCTTCCTTTCTGCTTATTATATAAGCTATATTCATTGAAATATATATTTCTCCTAGGCTTAATACCTCTTACTTGCTGGGTAAAAATATGAAGGAGCACAATAATGAAACTCTTTTACACTTATTATTTTGCTGTCTGCTTCGTACCGGTTTTCATTGAAATACTTGTCTATATGTGTTGTGGCTACCTATACATGCACATTTATTGCATTCTGTTGCTTGTTATGCATTTTTTACTGACATACCTTCTCTGTCTGTATGCATTGGCTAGGAATTCATTCACCTCTATCACCTCCATCGTGTCTTCTGGTTAATAGTATTCACTAAAATAGAGTGGGCAAAATTCACTTTCATAATATTGCATGGATAGTACAGAATGCCATTTGTTAGTAAATTCATTAGGCTTCGATACTTGCCACATACCCCAGTTTTCATTAATATCTATGGATTTCTTTTTCGTTAACGTAATATGCTTGTCATGATTTTTCTTTGTCTTTCTAGAACTTATTGTATCTTCCTCCATATAAATCATACGCAATAGATCAGCTTATTCATCTATTAATTATTACTGCTATTATTATTGGTGGTGGTGTTATAACCACTTTACAGGTGAGGAATCTGAAGTAATCAGATAACTCTTCCCTTTCCAAAAGCACTTAAGAAATCCACTTTCGGGTAATCATTTTGAGGTAGGATGAGAAACCGGGCTTGAAGAGGGCAAAAATGACTCTTTCAATTCACCAGTTGGACTGAGCTGTACGTCACCTCTAGGTAATAGCGTGGGAACTGCACAAGCAAAGGGAGACACTGAAGACGACAATGGTAATAGCCGTACTGTTTTCTAATGGACAAAAAAAATGCCTATATTATAAGTTCTATTTCTCCTGCTTTCTGGCAGTATCATGCTCAGAGTGGAGTCCTGGCAAGGAAGTCAGGATACTTAGGTTCTGAAACCTGGTAATGATACTAACATAATGAGAGAACTTGAACAAGTCAACCCGACCTCTCTGAGCCTCAGTTTCCTTACGAAATGAGACTGAGAACATCGAAGTTCTCTAAGGGCCTCCTAGTTCTAAAATGCTTCCAGTCTAGGAAATAGCATAGAAGTCAATACGAGTGCAGGCTGAAGGGAAAGACAGGGCAGGGAGAAGGTTGCTTCCAGCCTAGAGAACAATCTCTGAACCACACCACTTGGCTCTTCTGCCCGTCTGTGCCCAAGATGGGAGCACAGGCAGTTAATAGAGAAGAGTGGAAAACTGCTCAGTCCTTACAGCCATCATTAACTGTCTGATTTTGGGTTTCTCAGGAAGTAGTGATAGTAGAGGTGTCCTGATAGCAAGAACCTTCAGATGATGCCGTTCCTCAAACGTAGTGAGAATTTCTCAACCTCCCTGAGTTTTTCATGACCCTCTTGTTCTTACAGAAAATTTCCAACATCCATCTCTACTTGGAACTCTAAATTCTCTGCAGCATTCTCCTCCTGTGGTGAGCAATGCAACTTCCCTAACACGAAGTGTCTGCAACTTCTCCAGAGTCTCTGCCCCTGCCGTCAGTTCGGCATCGGCTACTGGTACCCCTTTCCAGACACTCATGGGTAGTGCCTACCTTTACCAACATTCTAGCACGACTATGTTATCTGGAGTTACTGACCACAGCCAGATCTCCACTTCAGCTGCTTCCTATCCAGGTGTTCTTGAGTGGGACATCACAGCAAGCACTGAAAAGAATTCTTCTTCACTCGGAGACTTTACTCTGGCACTCACTGACCGCCACACAGCTGCCTCCTCCATGTTTCTGGCAGCCCAGTATGATAAAACTTCAGACGCCAAGAACATGGTCCCTCTACATCCATCGCTTTCTGCCAGCCTTGCTCAGGGAACACCATCTCAGATTCCAAATCAGGGGCAGAGCCGCCTGCCACTTCCCTGCCAGGAAGGAAGCCAGGTATATTACTATAACCAAGGCACACTGGGGTCTTTACTGTATGGAGAACTTGGCTCCTGCCCGCAATCCTACGGCTCGGCGTCATACACAGGAAGTCGGGCCTCTGGGCAACCAGAAATGGGAATGGGACCGAAGGAGATTCAGCCCACAAATATCCGACCACCAGCTTCCACCTCTGCAGTCTGCCACCCTGTGTCTGCTCAACGCATCACAGAAACAAGTTTTCAAGGTGAGTATAACAAACGCCAGAGAAAGTTGAAGAATGAGGTCGGCATTCAAAAATGGGGTCAAATCGACAGCTGGGAAGGGGTGTAGAGGCAGGTAGAATTTAGATCCTGAGCCTTTAATAACCACTACCTTCGCTCAGTGCCCTCTGTTTTTAGACTCTCTATGAGAACACCTAGGGCTTCCCTGGTGGCGCCGTGGTTAAGAATCCGCCTGCCAATGCAATGCGGGGGACACGGGTTCGAGCCCTGGTCTGCGAAGATCCCACATGCCGTGCAGCAACTAAGCGCATGTGCCACAACGACGGAGCCTGCATTCTAGAGCCCGTGAGCCTCAACTACCGAAGCCCACGTGCCTACAGCCCATGCTCCGCAACAAGAGAAGCCACCGCGATGAGAAGCCCGCACACCGCAACCGAGAGTAGCCCCCGCTAGCCGCCAACTAGAGAAAGCCCGTGCACAGCAATGAGAGACCCAGTGCAGCCAAAAAAATAAATACGTAGAATAAATAAGTTCAAACAGTAAATAAATACATAAACATAAATTACAAAAAAAAGAACACCTAATGCAGGTGGGAAGGTGGGAGGGCCACTGTAGAGGTCATCTATGCTACATGTACAAGAACGCCGAGAGCACACCAATCGGTACCACACTTTTCACTGCTGTAGCCGATCGTTCCCCCTGTACTGCCACACTGTAGCACTCCCTTCCCTCATCTACTGCTATAGTCTCTTCGGAAGGTGTTTCAGAACTCTTGTTATGTGAGTGCCAGTTGAACTGTCCTCACTTCCTTCATTTATACCAGGATTGAAGACCTTGTGGTCCGAGATCCTGTCCAGAGAGCAAGCAGGCTAAGACTCTGTCTTTGTTGATGTATTTCATCAGCAAGGGCTCTACCCCCTCTCCTAGTTCATGGTGTGACGTGTTCTTGGCCTCTCGGGAAAGTGGGGAGAATGGAAAGGACCCTATATGAGAATGCTAGGCTTTGTAAAACATTTCAGGTTTTTAAAAATAAGACTCATTTTGTATTGGACTTATAACAGTCCTATGAAATACAAAGCGAGCCGAGAATCAGCGACAGGAAAGGCTCACCAGTAAGAATTACAACAGTCACCGCTTACCTCGTAGCATAGGGCACTGTCCGTGATCCTTAAGAAGAGTTAGTAGAAATGCCTTGCCCATCTTGCCCCTGAACCCCTTGAAAGGTACATGACTGCTGTGTTGGTGTTTAGGGGGAGCATCTCACTTACCAGGGACTGACTTCTCCCTTGATCCCTTTGTAGGGATGGAGACCTCCCCCCTGGTGATGAAAAATTCCCTGGGATTGCAACCTCCAAGCCAGACGTTTTGTGTGACACAAAGTCAAGAACTCCCCAAGTCCTGCAGTAGCAGAAACAGCCACATACTTGAGAGTAACCCACCATCTGAACTTGGGGACATTTCAGTGACAGCTCCAGTCCAGAGTGCCAGGCGTCTCCTGGCCCTGCCTCCAGCTCCAAGCCAGGGACAAATAGAGAGTAAGCACGTGGATGATATCAAAACCAAGCTTTCAAAGCCTCTGGATGCCTACCAGATCCCAACAGAGAACCAAGATCCTCCACTACTCCCTTTAGGAATCCCTGATAGTCACCAGCCGCTGGCCTGCACCGATCCCCTCAGCCAAGAGGAGCAGCCTGGTTCTGAAAATGCTGATCTGGGAGAGAACAGCCGGAGTCGTCAGGACCTAGGGACACTTGAAAATGGGATTGAACCTAGCAGTGGTCTTGCAGACATTACTACACTGGCGGAGGATATTCACCTTCCCCAGCTCTTTAATCCTTTGAAAGATCTTGATCAATCCCAAGGTCCCAACGTGATCAAAGCTAAAGACACCAGAGCCATTAAGGTGAATCAGGTGCAGGAAAAGCCAAGTGTCATAAAGGTTCCCTCTGATCAACCCAGGAAGAACAAACAGAAAGCCTCTGAGCCTATCAGTGGCGCTCCCAAGGCCAAAATCCAGCCAAAGAATCCAGAGTGCCTGTTAGGGGGAGAAGTGGTTACATGCCACGCTGCAGTCAGTGACAGGGCTCCTGTGAACACGGCCAAGCACTCTCAAGGCAAACCTCAGAAAGCTGCATCCAGAAAGATCAGCAAAACTAAGAGCCACGGGCAGGAAAAGACCAAAAGGACCAGAGGGAGAAACAAGGCTGAGGAGAACAAGCAGTCAGGGAACAAAGTCAAGGCAGAAGAGAAGCCAGCAATCCCCCACACGAAGCGAAAGGAACACCAAACTGAGCTTCTCCAACAGAGCTTTCAAAAGCCTCGAACCTCCCTTGGCGTGCGCATGCTGGAGTCTGTGAAGGTTCTTCATGCGCTGGGGAAGAAGAATGAGACGAAAACTGGGCTCTCTTCCTGTCGGCTCTTGGGAAAGTCAAGCAACCCCAAAGACCCCCAGCCACCCCCAGCTATCCAGCCATGGCGGCATACCCCACGTGAGGGGAAGGGTCCTGAGAAAACGCAAGTCCAAGCCCAGAAACCAGACAGCAGTGCTGAAACAGAGTGTCCGTCTCCAGCCCAGTATGAGCGGCCTCCTCCTGGGAAGGTCAAGTTGATACCTCTGCCTTTTTCTGCCTGGGACAAGCCTCAAGCTCGACCCGCTCCTCGGAGGCCACAGTCTCTGGCCTCACATCGGCCTGCTGGGGCTTACCGTGCCCAGCCTGGTTCTACTGACTCAGCTCAACCTGCTGCAGCCAATTCATCCCAGCCAGCTCCTGCCTCTTTGCCAGGCCCCGCCAAACCAGCTCAGCCAACTGTGACCAACCCAACCCAACCGGCTTGGCCCAACCATACCCAGCCTCGTGTCCCTCAGTCTGCTGCTCCTAGGCCTGCACCCTCCAAAACTTCATCTGGCGCTCCTCTCCAGCGGGAGCCTGTTCCCCCTGCTGTGAATAAGCGCCAGTCCCCACCCAAGCTCCAAACCCAATTTCTACTCCAAGACTTCAGCAAGCAACGAGTTCCATGGAGGGAACCCAACGTGCCTGAGCCAGTCATGTCAAAGCCCATCGAACAAGAGCAGAGGCCAGAGCGAGAGGCCATGAAGAGGCGGGCTCAACAACAACGGGAGAATGCTGCCGGATACACCTCTTCGGGCAAGCTGCAATTTTTCACCGAGAGGGAAAACGAAATGGAAATTGCCGACTACTACGGATACGTCAAGTGAGAGCTGCTAGGATTCTTGGTGCCACCTTGGCTACCAGCTGTTCTTCCATACACAGGTAAGACAGGTATAGAACTGAGTAAGTAAATGGAATACAATTAATAGACGAGTAACAAACCTTTCGAATTTTCAGATGCTGCTAACTGGGGCGTGAGAAAGGAAGGACTGAAAGTTGGATGGGAGAATGAAGGAAAGGGGTAAAAACTGAGCAAAGAGGAAGGAACTTGGCCCAGGGCTAGGAAGGCCAAAAGAGACGTATGGATTTAGGAAAGGAAGCAGGAGCGAGGATGAAATGGCAGAAGTAAAAAGCAGGGTCAGGGGTCTGGGTTGAAAGAACACAATTGGAGTAGAGTTGAAGGTGACAGAAGATGAGTCTAGGTTTACTAGGAGAAATAGAAAAAGTCTCTCGGGGACGCTGGCCTTAAGTCTCACAACCACCAGATAGGTATTTCAGAAAACAAGAGGTTCAGGACACATCTCTGACAGGTCTGAGTTGCCTTATTCAGGTGTGACTGTAGTGGGGGAATAGGGAAATCTACCAGAGAAGTGGCTAGGGCTCAGAGTTATCCTAGGGGCAGCTGACGACAGGGGCAGAGCCAAGGGAACTGCTGGATCAGGAGGCCCACGAACAAATCAGGGGCATAGCCGCCTGTCACTTCCCTGCCAGGAAGGAAGCCAGGTATATTACTATAACCAAGGCACACTGGGGTCTTTACTGTATGGAGAACTTGGCTCCTGCCCGCAATCCTACGGCTCTGCATCACACACAGGAAGTAGGGCCTCTGGGCAACCAGAAATGGGAATGGGACTGAAGGAGATTCAGCCCACAAATATCCGACCACCAGCTTCCACCTCTGCAATCTGCCACCCTGTGTCTGCTCAACGCATCACAGAAACAAGTTTTCAAGGTGAGTATACAGACAGCAGAGAAAAGTTGAACAATGAGGTCAGCATTCAAAAATGGGGTCAAATCGACAGCTGGGAAGGGGTGTAGAGACAGGTAGAATTTAGATCCTGAGCCTTTAATAACCACTACCTTCTCTCAGTGCTCTCTGTTTTTAGACTCTATATGAGAACACCTAGGGCTTCCCTGGTGGCGCCTGCCAATGCAGGGGACACGGGTTCGAGCCCTGGTCTGCGAAGATCCCACATGCCGTGCAGCAACTAAGCGCATGTGCCACAACGACGGAGCCTGCATTCTAGAGCCCGTGAGCCTCAACTACCGAAGCCCACGTGCCTACAGCCCATGCTCCGCAACAAGAGAAGCCACCGCGATGAGATGCCCGCACACCGCAACCGAGAGTAGCCCCCGCTAGCCGCCAACTAGAGAAAGCCCGTGCACAGCAATGAGAGACCCAGTGCGGCCAAAAAAATAAATACGTAGAATAAATAAGTTCAAACAGTAAATAAATACATAAACATAAATTACAAAAAAAAAGAACACCTAATGCAGGTGGGAAGGTGCGAGGGCCACTGTAGAGGTCATCTATGCTACATGTACAAGAACCCCGAGAGCACACCAATCGGTACCACACTTTTCACTGCTGTAGCCGATCATTCCCCCTGTACTGCCACACTGTAGCACTCCCTTCCCTCATCTACTGCTATAGTCTCTTTGGAAGGTGTTTCCGAACTCTTGTTATCAGAGTGCCAGTTGAACTGTCCTCACTTCCTTCATTTATACCAGGATTGAAGACCTTGTGGTCCGAGATCCTGTCCAGAGAGCAAGCAGGCTAAGACTCTGTCTTTGTTGATGTATTTCATCAGCAAGGGCTCTACCCCCTCTCCTAGTTCATGGTGTGACGTGTTCTTGGCCTCTCGGGAAAGTGGGGAGAATGGAAAGGACCCTATATGAGAATGCTAGGCTCTGTAAAACATTTCAGGTTTTTAAAAATAAGACTCATTTTGTATTGGACTGACAACAGTCCTATGAAATACAAAGAAGGCCGAGAATCAGTGACAGGAAAGGATCACCAGTAAGAACTACAGCAGTCACCGCTTACCTCGTAGCATAGGGCACTGTCCGTGATCCTTAAGAAGAGTTAGTAGAAATGCCTTGCCCATCTTGCCCCTGAACCCCTTGAAAGGTACACGACTGCTGTGTTGGTGTTTAGGGGGAGCATCTCACTTACCAGGGACTGACTTCTCCCTTGATTCCTCTGTAGTGATGGAGACTTCCCCGCTGATGAAAAATTCCCTGGGATTGCAACCTCCAAGCCAGACAGCTTTCCTATGGAATGACAGAGAACTTGTCAAGGTGAAACACCAGTCTGCGGGAGAAAGGGAGGAAGAGAATGATGGAAATCGTTTCTGGGAAACTATTTTTACATTATGTGTTGTTTGTTCCCGGTAAATAAACTGAAATCTTCTTAACAGTACAACAAAATCTAAACCACTAAAGCCAACAATACAGGAGTATAACGTTCGAAAAAAATTTATTTGGCTGCGCAGCATGTGGGATCTTAGCTCCCCAACCAGGGATTGAACCCACGCCTGCTGCATTGGAAGCGCAGAGTCTTCACCACGGGACCACCGGGGAAGTCCCAGGACTATCACTTTTAAAGGAGAAGGTACAAACCCCTCGGTTCTATGAACTGGAGATTTTTAGTAAGAAGTCAATATATTTGTTGTTAGGCACATTTTATGTTAGGCTGTCTCCCTGCACAGGATGCAGGCGCCTTGAGAATGGAAGTCATATCCCTCTATAGTACGTCCCTCTTCTTTCTGCTTTGCAGTTTGCTGCTCCACTTGTTCAACCCCACCTAGTAATAACCTATACTTCCCTTGTTCCTGTTTTCCCATCTGGAAAACAGACAAAAGGCAACCAAACAACGCAAAGGTCTCAACAAATAAGGGATATCCAAAACCAGAGATGGCCAGAACTTCTGTACCCCTGATGAAATAGTCCTCATACAAAACCTGATAATCAAATTCCTTAATGCTAGGAATCACAGTGAAAAATAGTATCTGAACTGACTTCTGTCAGATGAGTGAGAACTAAGGTTAATTCAGTGTATCTGAAGCATAGAAAGTGAGGGCAAAAGTGGCACAAGATGGGGCTAGAGAAGCAGAGAGGATTCTAGACCACGCAGAGTCTTAAAGGCCAACAGTGTGTTTTCTATTCTCAAAACAATGTTTGTGAGCGATGTTTATGAGCAACGTTCCAACTTGCTTTGAAGGTTTCTTGTGTGAAGAGTGGATTGGAAGGAAACAAGATATATGGACACCAGTTAGGACCTAATCGCAACAGACAGGCAAGTTCAGTATTAGGAAGTTGAGGAAGAGCTGGCTGACAGATTCCAAAGAAATTCAGGAGATGAACTGAAGCGGGCTTAATGGGGTAGGAGATGGAGGAAAGGAAGGTCTTAGGGAATTCAAGGGTTTACTGCACACATGAGCAAAGTCTCAAAATTAATCATTTGAACGTACAGAGGCGGATCTCCCAAATGACACCGGTTAGGAAGCAACGGTACGCCCTTTAGAATTCCTAGAGACAACACAAATCAACTGTTTCGATGGAAAATTCGGCGGGACTCTTGATTTCCATGGGAATACAGAGAAAAGAGACACTGATCTGGCTTGCAGGTATATTTAGGAAGCTGTTAGCCGGACATCACCTACTAGTATCATGTAAGTAGGCCGTCCGAAGTAGGAAGCTTAGGGGAAAAACCTGGAGGAAAACTTAAAAGCTTAAGCCACACCTCTACACTACACCACCTTTCACAATTTCTTCTCAGATAAGCATCATCCCCATCAGTGAAGAAACTCGTTCGTACCTCATAATAGGAAAAACAGGCCTAAAGATTCAATGTGTGTCTTGGGAGGTCCCATCTATGCGATATCTTCCTGGGACCAGAAAAGGCCCCAGGAAGATCCATCTCTGCACCCCTGAAAGCTTACCACCAAGGAAAATGACTAGGTCCATAGATTGCCTCCCTCAAACCAGCTTACCTCACACATAGATCATTAGCAACTCCGCCCTTACTCACATTATCACAGTCACAAGAGTGGTTAGGGAGAAAAGCACTAACCAGGGGAACTAAAACAGAGGCAATCCAGGCCAAGCTGGGCTGGTGGCAGATATCTTGCTCCTTACGCTCGGGTGCATAATGCGACTCACCACAGTGCCTTTTTCACAGACCCTTTTGAACGTTTCTCCACAGAATCCAACAGCTCAAGTTAGTTCATGACGCTTCAAGGTCAACAATCGTCAAGAGAAAAACATGCAATATGTCTTACAATGTTGGATTCCTTACAAACAGGACAAGGAGATAACCATGTAGACAAAACCAGAGCATTTGAAAACATCTGTATTCTACAAACACACCAGTGAATGCTATAAATAAGGTACTATGACATAAAACAAAATGAAAACTAGATGTGAGACTCTTCTCTTCAGTGTACAGACTTCATGGCAGTTGCTGCACACTATCTAGCTACTTAGATCTTTAACTCTCTGTTCTGTTAATACCAAATGAGGCCCAAGTGTGTCAACCTGTTTCCCACAGAAACCAAAAAGTCTACATGCATCTCTTTTCTCCTGTGCCCTTTCACCTTACCTGCTCCCAATTCTCCACCAACGTCCTCCTCTTTCTCTAATTATTCTCCTCTTCATTTTGCTTGGCCTTGCCCCCAAGCATGCAAGACAGAGAGTCCTAGAGGTCCAAGATTCTAGAGTGGCTGTTTGCAAGGCGGAGGAGATTACAGTAACTGCCACACTGTATATACTTCTGTGCAAAGAAAAAGGGACAGTGTTCAGAATGTCTCTCACATATAACAAGAGCTGGAGATGGCAGGATACCTGTGTGGCCCAAGGAACTAGAGCTAGCAAATTATGGGCCAAACAATTGCAACCAAAGGCTGGAAGAGGAAAGGTCTGCAACCAGCTCTGTCTCCTAGCTCTCTGGTATTTGCTGCCAACGGGCAGAGTCTATTTCGTGAAGCATCAAGCACTGAAAAGAAGACTCCTGCTGCTGGAAGTTGACAGGAAGTAACGTCCAATGCAAGATCAAGGCTTGTCCTCGAAGCAATGCCCATAATGGAAGAAAAAAAAAAAAGAGAAAGCGGAAGAGAAACGTTAAGTCGCAAGTCCAACCTGGCCCCCAGCCTAGCCCAGCCCAAGGAAGGTAGGAGTCAAGGAGAAGAAACTAAAAGAGAAGAGCCTTGGACCACAACATTCTCCACAAGGTACACTCAAGAAATTTCACCCTACTCTTGAACCAAGTTACAAAGAGAGCTTCTTAATCCCTACTTTGGCTCCTTAAAAGCTGCTATCAGTTCACTCATTAGACACATCTGATTTCAGAACAACTGTAATAGTTCAAACTAGATGGCTCTTTCCTTCCTAAGGATTATTAATTAAATAAGATCTATATAGCTCTAAGTATATGATACATAAAATAGAATACTCTGTAGAATATAAGTAACTCTTAGTTCAGTGTATTAATGAACGTCTGTAAGAAATGTGGCAATGATTTCCCTAATGGAAGAGCCTGGGGGAGGTAAATCTGTCTTCTAGGATTTCCTCCTCCCCAAAGCTCAGAAACTCAGGTGTTGTTTTAGCTCTCCTACACTCTCTTCACCCAAGCCCGCCTTCCTGTTGGGGATCGGACCTCCCTATTGGCTCTCTCATACCTTTCAACTGCCTGCTTTGTGACATCACTCTCCTCCCAAACCTACTACCACTTGGTAGAGCCTTGGGGTTTCCGTGGAGCTGTTTGGACCAGTAACCAGTGACCTCTGTACTGGACACGTGCGCCGTTCAGCTGCAGCCACTCAGACATCCTCTAGTGTTGTCTCCTCATCCCTTGTACCTGCAGTGGATGCTTCCTCTTCTCTGACCATGTCAGGTAAGAAAAGAAACTTTGGAAAGTTTTGCGTTCGATTTCTTTTGCCCCTAAATTGAGTAGGAGATTCAAAATAGCATGGAATAATGAGGGAAAGTATTGAACTACAAGTCTGGAGACCTAATTTCACTTTTGACTTTGACGTTTACTATCTGTGTGACTTTGGACAAATCACTGGCTGTCTCACAAAGCCTGTTGCTTTCCTTAACTGTTACGTTAGGATACCACATTGGGTTGATCACTCTGATCCCCTTCTTTTCCAGTATTGAGCCTTAAAGGGTACCCATGTAGAAAACGAAATCAGACACTTCTCAAGAGTGTTTCAACAGAAACATAGAAAAGCCAGGGGACATAGAAAACTAGCAATATATACCAAGATGTTTCATCTCTAATGGTCTCCCTCCACTAGGATTTCGACTAGTTGAAAAGAGAGAATAGGGAGAGAGGATGGAGAGTACTGGGCTCTACAGGGAGGCACAGAGTCGAGCGTAAGGAAGTTTAGGACGGTTTTCATTAGCACAGGCCAACAGGCACCAAGAGATGGGAGAAAATGTAAGAATGAAGAGGGAAAGCATAGAGGAGCTCTCAAGAAAAACGGAGTTTGCAATGGAATGCTGATGGGAACCAAAGATTTTCAATTAAAGCAGAAACAGCACAGAGGGAAACCTGCTCAGAGCAGGGCAAAACCAAGTTGATGGTAGCAAACCCTTACATTAACAGACTTAAGAAGGAAAGTAAGGCCAGAACAGGGGATCACCGGGAAAGGCAGCTTATCAGAAAAGTCATACTCCGTTTTCTTTCTTTTATTGCCTCTCTGAATACAGTTGGCCACTTGACAGTTTTGAATATAAACATTTTAGAAATACGTTTTAGAAATGATGCCTCCTATAAACAAGCAACCACAGTGGTTATCTAGGGGGCTGCTTTTCAGTGTTTTATTCTTTCTAATTTTTAAACTAGGTAGACATTTCACCAATTCAACATTTTAAGTGATATCTTCTAAATTGAATCAGAAGGACTATTTTCCTTGGTGTGATATGTAGGTTCTAAGGCAAGGCTGCTTTTCATTTTTACAGTTATTTCCTTCCTAACACAGAGAGCACATTGATCAACAGCCATCGTTCGCTTGTAGAGCTTAGCTACCGAAGAAGAAGAAGAAGAAGAAAAAGTCAAGCCCCACATCTCTAATTCCCCCCACTTAGGGAATTCCCTGGCGGTCCAGTGCTTAGGACTCGGTGCTTTCACGGCCAGGGCCACGCGGCGCGGCCAAAGAAACAAAACAAACAAACATCCACGTTTATCGAAAACCATATTGTGGAGTCCTGTGGATTTTCTTACATTCGAAAATCTTTTTTAATTGGATTCTAGGCATGATGGTTTTTTGAGGTTTTGGGATGCCATCTTCTTGGATGCTGAAGATGATTCTAATCTAAGTTCTAGGATAAATCCAAAAACCTTCCTGATACATTTTAAGCTTCCTTTCTGCTTATTATATAAGCTATATTCATTGAAATATATATTTCTCCTAGGCTTAATACCTCTTACTTGCTGGGTAAAAATATGAAGGAGCACAATAATGAAACTCTTTTACACTTATTATTTTGCTGTCTGCTTCGTACCGGTTTTCATTGAAATACTTGTCTATATGTGTTGTGGCTACCTATACATGCACATTTATTGCATTCTGTTGCTTGTTATGCATTTTTTACTGACATACCTTCTCTGTCTGTATGCATTGGCTAGGAATTCATTCACCTCTATCACCTCCATCGTGTTTTCTGGTTAATAGTATTCACTAAAATAGAGTGGGCAAAATTCACTTTCATAATATTGCATGGATGGTACAGAATGCCATTTGTTAGTAAATTCATTAGGCTTCGATACTTGCCACATACCCCAGTTTTCATTAATATCTATGGATTTCTTTTTCGTTAACGTAATATGCTTGTCATGATTTTTCTTTGTCTTTCTAGAACTTATTGTATCTTCCTCCATATAAATCATACGCAATAGATCAGCTTATTCATCTATTAATTATTACTGCTATTATTATTGGTGGTGGTGTTATAACCACTTTATAGGTGAGGAATCTGAAGTAATCAGATAACTTTTCCCTTTCCAAAAGCACTTAAGAAATCCACTTTCGGGTAATCATTTTGAGGTAGGATGAGAAACCAGGCTTGAAGAGGGCAAAAATGACTCTTTCAATTCACCAGTTGGACTGAGCTGTACGTCACCTCTAGGTAATAGCGTGGGAACTGCACAAGCAAAGGGAGACACTGAAGACGACAATGGTAATAGCCGTACTGTTTTCTAATGGACAAAAAAAATGCCTATATTATAAGTTCTATTTCTCCTGCTTTCTGGCAGTATCATGCTCAGAGTGGAGTCCTGGCAAGGAAGTCAGGATACTTAGGTTCTGAAACCTGGTAATGATACTAACATAATGAGAGAACTTGAACAAGTCAACCCGACCTCTCTGAGCCTCAGTTTCCTTACGAAATGAGACTGAGAACATCGAAGTTCTCTAAGGGCCTCCTAGTTCTAAAATGCTTCCAGTCTAGGAAATAGCATAGAAGTCAATACGAGTGCAGGCTGAAGGGAAAGACAGGGCAGGGAGAAGGTTGCTTCCAGCCTAGAGAACAATCTCTGAACCACACCACTTGGCTCTTCTGCCCGTCTGTGCCCAAGATGGGAGCACAGGCAGTTAATAGAGAAGAGTGGAAAACTGCTCAGTCCTTACAGCCATCATTAACTGTCTGATTTTGGGTTTCTCAGGAAGTAGTGATAGTAGAGGTGTCCTGATAGCAAGAACCTTCAGATGATGCCGTTCCTCAAACGTAGTGAGAATTTCTCAACCTCCCTGAGTTTTTCATGACCCTCTTGTTCTTACAGAAAATTTCCAACATCCATCTCTACTTGGAACTCTAAATTCTCTGCAGCATTCTCCTCCTGTGGTGAGCAATGCAACTTCCCTAACACGAAGTGTCTGCAACTTCTCCAGAGTCTCTGCCCCTGCCGTCAGTTCGGCATCGGCTACTGGTACCCCTTTCCAGACACTCATGGGTAGTGCCTACCTTTACCAACATTCTAGCACGACTATGTTATCTGGAGTTACTGACCACAGCCAGATCTCCACTTCAGCTGCTTCCTATCCAGGTGTTCTTGAGTGGGACATCACAGCAAGCACTGAAAAGAATTCTTCTTCACTCGGAGACTTTACTCTGGCACTCACTGACCGCCACACAGCTGCCTCCTCCATGTTTCTGGCAGCCCAGTATGATAAAACTTCAGACGCCAAGAACATGGTCCCTCTACATCCATCGCTTTCTGCCAGCCTTGCTCAGGGAACACCATCTCAGATTCCAAATCAGGGGCAGAGCCGCCTGCCACTTCCCTGCCAGGAAGGGAGCCAGGTATATTACTATAACCAAGGCACACTGGGGTCTTTACTGTATGGAGAACTTGGCTCCTGCCCGCAATCCTACGGCTCGGCGTCATACACAGGAAGTCGGGCCTCTGGGCAACCAGAAATGGGAATGGGACTGAAGGAGATTCAGCCCACAAATATCCGACCACCAGCTTCCACCTCTGCAGTCTGCCACCCTGTGTCTGCTCAACGCATCACAGAAACAAGTTTTCAAGGTGAGTATAACAAACGCCAGAGAAAGTTGAAGAATGAGGTCGGCACTCAAAAATGGGGTCAAATCGACCGCTGGGAAGGGGTGTAGAGGCAGGTAGAATTTAGATCCTGAGCCTTTAATAACCACTACCTTCGCTCAGTGCCCTCTGTTTTTAGACTCTCTATGAGAACACCTAGGGCTTCCCTGGTGGCGCCGTGGTTAAGAATCCGCCTGCCAATGCAATGCGGGGGACACGGGTTCGAGCCCTGGTCTGCGAAGATCCCACATGCCGTGCAGCAACTAAGCGCATGTGCCACAACGACGGAGCCTGCATTCTAGAGCCCGTGAGCCTCAACTACCGAAGCCCACGTGCCTACAGCCCATGCTCCGCAACAAAGAGAAGCCACCGCGATGAGAAGCCCGCACACCGCAACCAAGAGTAGCCCCCGCTAGCCGCCAACTAGAGAAAGCCCGTGCACAGCAATGAGAGACCCAGTGCAGCCAAAAAAATAAATACGTAGAATAAATAAGTTCAAACAGTAAATAAATACATAAACATAAATTACAAAAAAAAGAACACCTAATGCAGGTGGGAAGGTGGGAGGGCCACTGTAGAGGTCATCTATGCTACATGTACAAGAACCCCGAGAGCACACCAATCGGTACCACACTTTTCACTGCTGTAGCCGATCGTTCCCCCTGTACTGCCACACTGTAGCACTCCCTTCCCTCATCTACTGCTATAGTCTCTTCGGAAGGTGTTTCAGAACTCTTGTTATGAGAGTGCCAGTTGAACTGTCCTCACTTCCTTCATTTATACCAGGATTGAAGACCTTGTGGTCCGAGATCCTGTCCAGAGAGCAAGCAGGCTAAGACTCTGTCTTTGTTGATGTATTTCATCAGCAAGGGCTCTACCCCCTCTCCTAGTTCATGGTGTGACGTGTTCTTGGCCTCTCGGGAAAGTGGGGAGAATGGAAAGGACCCTATATGAGAATGCTAGGCTTTGTAAAACATTTCAGGTTTTTAAAAATAAGACTCATTTTGTATTGGACTTATAACAGTCCTATGAAATACAAAGCGAGCCGAGAATCAGTGACAGGAAAGGCTCACCAGTAAGAATTACAACAGTCACCGCTTACCTCGTAGCATAGGGCACTGTCCGTGATCCTTAAGAAGAGTTAGTAGAAATGCCTTGCCCATCTTGCCCCTGAACCCCTTGAAAGGTACATGACTGCTGTGTTGGTGTTTAGGGGGAGCATCTCACTTACCAGGGACTGACTTCTCCCTTGATCCCTTTGTAGGGATGGAGACCTCCCCCCTGGTGATGAAAAATTCCCTGGGATTGCAACCTCCAAGCCAGACGTTTTGTGTGACACAAAGTCAAGAACTCCCCAAGTCCTGCAGTAGCAGAAACAGCCACATACTTGAGAGTAACCCACCATCTGAACTTGGGGACATTTCAGTGACAGCTCCAGTCCAGAGTGCCAGGCGTCTCCTGGCCCTGCCTCCAGCTCCAAGCCAGGGACAAATAGAGAGTAAGCACGTGGATGATATCAAAACCAAGCTTTCAAAGCCTCTGGATGCCTACCAGATCCCAACAGAGAACCAAGATCCTCCACTACTCCCTTTAGGAATCCCTGATAGTCACCAGCCGCTGGCCTGCACCGATCCCCTCAGCCAAGAGGAGCAGCCTGGTTCTGAAAATGCTGATCTGGGAGAGAACAGCCGGAGTCGTCAGGACCTAGGGACACTTGAAAATGGGATTGAACCTAGCAGTGGTCTTGCAGACATTACTACACTGGCGGAGGATATTCACCTTCCCCAGCTCTTTAATCCTTTGAAAGATCTTGATCAATCCCAAGGTCCCAACGTGATCAAAGCTAAAGACACCAGAGCCATTAAGGTGAATCAGGTGCAGGAAAAGCCAAGTGTCATAAAGGTTCCCTCTGATCAACCCAGGAAGAACAAACAGAAAGCCTCTGAGCCTATCAGTGGCGCTCCCAAGGCCAAAATCCAGCCAAAGAATCCAGAGTGCCTGTTAGGGGGAGAAGTGGTTATATGCCACGCTGCAGTCAGTGACAGGGCTCCTGTGAACACGGCCAAGCACTCTCAAGGCAAACCTCAGAAAGCTGCATCCAGAAAGATCAACAAAACTAAGAGCCACGGGCAGGAAAAGACCAAAAGGACCAGAGGGAGAAACAAGGCTGAGGAGAACAAGCAGTCAGGGAACAAAGTCAAGGCAGAAGAGAAGCCAGCAATCCCCCACACGAAGCGAAAGGAACACCAAACTGAGCTTCTCCAACAGAGCTTTCAAAAGCCTCGAACCTCCCTTGGCGTGCGCATGCTGGAGTCTGTGAAGGTTCTTCATGCGCTGGGGAAGAAGAATGAGACGAAAACTGGGCTCTCTTCCTGTCGGCTCTTGGGAAAGTCAAGCAACCCCAAAGACCCCCAGCCACCCCCAGCTATCCAGCCATGGCGGCATACCCCACGTGAGGGGAAGGGTCCTGAGAAAACGCAAGTCCAAGCCCAGAAACCAGACAGCAGTGCTGAAACAGAGTGTCCGTCTCCAGCCCAGTATGAGCGGCCTCCTCCTGGGAAGGTCAAGTTGATACCTCTGCCTTTTTCTGCCTGGGACAAGCCTCAAGCTCGACCCGCTCCTCGGAGGCCACAGTCTCTGGCCTCACATCGGCCTGCTGGGGCTTACCGTGCCCAGCCTGGTTCTACTGACTCAGCTCAACCTGCTGCAGCCAATTCATCCCAGCCAGCTCCTGCCTCTTTGCCAGGCCCCGCCAAACCAGCTCAGCCAACTGTGACCAACCCAACCCAACCGGCTTGGCCCAACCATACCCAGCCTCGTGTCCCTCAGTCTGCTGCTCCTAGGCCTGCACCCTCCAAAACTTCATCTGGCGCTCCTCTCCAGCGGGAGCCTGTTCCCCCTGCTGTGAATAAGCGCCAGTCCCCACCCAAGCTCCAAACCCAATTTCTACTCCAAGACTTCAGCAAGCAACGAGTTCCATGGAGGGAACCCAACGTGCCTGAGCCAGTCATGTCAAAGCCCATCGAACAAGAGCAGAGGCCAGAGCGAGAGGCCATGAAGAGGCGGGCTCAACAACAACGGGAGAATGCTGCCAGATACACCTCTTCGGGCAAGCTGCAATTTTTCACCGAGAGGGAAAACGAAATGGAAATTGCCGACTACTACGGATACGTCAAGTGAGAGCTGCTAGGATTCTTGGTGCCACCTTGGCTACCAGCTGTTCTTCCATACACAGGTAAGACAGGTATAGAACTGAATAAGTAAATGGAATACAATTAATAGACGAGTAACAAACCTTTCGAATTTTCAGATGCTGCTAACTGGGGCGTGAGAAAGGAAGGACTGAAAGTTGGATGGGAGAATGAAGGAAAGGGGTAAAAACTGAGCAAAGAGGAAGGAACTTGGCCCAGGGCTAGGAAGGCCAAAAGAGACGTATGGATTTAGGAAAGGAAGCAGGAGCGAGGATGAAATGGCAGAAGTAAAAAGCAGGGTCAGAGGTCTGGGTTGAAAGAACACAATTGGAGTAGAGTTGAAGGTGACAGAAGATGAGTCTAGGTTTACTAGGAGAAATAGAAAAAGTCTCTCGGGGACGCTGGCCTTAAGTCTCACAACCACCAGATAGGTATTTCAGAAAACAAGAGGTTCAGGACACATCTCTGAAAGGTCTGAGTTGCCTTATTCAGGTGTGACTGTAGTGGGGGAATAGGGAAATCTACCAGAGAAGTGGCTAGGGCTCAGAGTTATCCTAGGGGCAGCTGACGACAGGGGCAGAGCCAAGGGAACTGCTGGATCAGGAGGCCCACGAACAAAGCAGGGGCATAGCCGCCTGTCACTTCCCTGCCAGGAAGGAAGCCAGGTATATTACTGTAACCAAGGCACACTGGGGTCTTTACTGTATGGAGAACTTGGCTCCTGCCCGCAATCCTACGGCTCGGCGTCACACACAGGAAGTAGGGCCTCTGGGCAACCAGAAATGGGAATGGGACTGAAGGAGATTCAGCCCACAAATATCCGACCACCAGCTTCCACCTCTGCAGTCTGCCACCCTGTGTCTGCTCAACGCATCACAGAAACAAGTTTTCAAGGTGAGTATACAGACGGCAGAGAAAAGTTGAACAATGAGGTCAGCATTCAAAAATGGGGTCAAATCGACAGCTGGGAAGGGGTGTAGAGACAGGTAGAATTTAGATCCTGAGCCTTTAATAACCACTACCTTCTCTCAGTGCTCTCTGTTTTTAGACTCTATATGAGAACACCTAGGGCTTCCCTGGTGGCGCCTGCCAATGCAGGGGACACGGGTTCGAGCCCTGGTCTGCGAAGATCCCACATGCCGTGCAGCAACTAAGCGCATGTGCCACGACGACGGAGCCTGCATTCTAGAGCCCGTGAGCCTCAACTACCGAAGCCCACGTGCCTACAGCCCATGCTCCGCAACAAGAGAAGCCACCGCGATGAGATGCCCGCACACCGCAACCGAGAGTAGCCCCCGCTAGCCGCCAACTAGAGAAAGCCCGTGCACAGCAATGAGAGACCCAGTGCAGCCAAAAACATAAATACGTAGAATAAATAAGTTCAAACAGTAAATAAATACATAAACATAAATTACAAAAAAAAAGAACACCTAATGCAGGTGGGAAGGTGGGAGGGCCACCGTAGAGGTCATCTATGCTACATGTACAAGAACCCCGAGAGCACACCAATCGGTACCACACTTTTCACTGCTGTAGCCGATCGTTCCCCCTGTACTGCCACACTGTAGCACTCCCTTCCCTCATCTACTGCTATAGTCTCTTCGGAAGGTGTTTCCGAACTCTTGTTATGAGAGTGCCAGTTGAACTGTCCTCACTTCCTTCATTTATACCAGGATTGAAGACCTTGTGGTCCGAGATCCTGTCCAGAGAGCAAGCAGGCTAAGGCTCTGTCTTTGTTGATGTATTTCATCAGAAAGGGCTCTACCCCCTCTCCTAGTTCATGGTGTGAAGTGTTCTTGGCCTCTCGGGAAAGTGGGGAGAATGGAAAGGACCCTATATGAGAATGCTAGGCTCTGTAAAACATTTCAGGTTTTTAAAAATAAGACTCATTTTGTATTGGACTGACAACAGTCCTATGAAATACAAAGAAAGCCGAGAATCAGTGACAGGAAAGGATCACCAGTAAGAACTACAGCAGTCACCGCTTACCTCGTAGCATAGGGCACTGTCCGTGATCCTTAAGAAGAGTTAGTAGAAATGCCTTGCCCATCTTGCCCCTGAACCCCTTGAAAGGTACACGACTGCTGTGTTGGTGTTTAGGGGGAGCATCTCACTTACCAGGGACTGACTTCTCCCTTGATTCCTCTGTAGTGATGGAGACTTCCCCGCTGATGAAAAATTCCCTGGGATTGCAACCTCCAAGCCAGACAGCTTTCCTATGGAATGACAGAGAACTTGTCAAGGTGAAACACCAGTCTGCGGGAGAAAGGGAGGAAGAGAATGATGGAAATCGTTTCTGGGAAACTATTTTTACATTATGTGTTGTTTGTTCCCGGTAAATAAACTGAAATCTTCTTAACAGTACAACAAAATCTAAACCACTAAAGCCAACAATACAGGAGTATAACGTTCGACAAAAATTTATTTGGCTGCGCAGCATGTGGGATCTTAGCTCCCCAACCAGGGATTGAACCCACGCCTGCTGCATTGGAAGCGCAGAGTCTTCACCACGGGACCACCGGGGAAGTCCCAGGACTATCACTTTTAAAGGAGAAGGTACAAACCCCTCGGTTCTATGAACTGGAGATTTTTAGTAAGAAGTCAATATATTTGTTGTTAGGCACATTTTATGTTAGGCTGTCTCCCTGCACAGGATGCAGGCGCCTTGAGAATGGAAGTCATATCCCTCTATAGTACGTCCCTCTTCTTTCTGCTTTGCAGTTTGCTGCTCCACTTGTTCAACCCCACCTAGTAATAACCTATACTTCCCTTGTTCCTGTTTTCCCATCTGGAAAACAGACAAAAGGCAACCAAACAACGCAAAGGTCTCAACAAATAAGGGATATCCAAAACCAGAGATGGCCAGAACTTCTGTACCCCTGATGAAATAGTCCTCATACAAAACCTGATAATCAAATTCCTTAATGCTAGGAATCACAGTGAAAAATAGTATCTGAACTGACTTCTGTCAGATGAGTGAGAACTAAGGTTAATTCAGTGTATCTGAAGCATAGAAAGT
The DNA here is from genome assembly GCF_965194805.1 of Balaenoptera borealis. NCBI lineage: Eukaryota > Metazoa > Chordata > Mammalia > Artiodactyla > Balaenopteridae > Balaenoptera > Balaenoptera borealis. Next base: position 126,279 of record NW_028123047.1, read on the forward strand.
GAGGGCAAAAGTGGCACAAGATGGGGCTAGAGAAGCAGAGAGGATTCTAGACCACGCAGAGTCTTAAAGGCCAACAGTGTGTTTTCTATTCTCAAAACAATGCTTGTGAGCGATGTTTATGAGCAACGTTCCAACTTGCTTTGAAGGTTTCTTGTGTGAAGAGTGGATTGGAAGGAAACAAGATATATGGACACCAGTTAGGACCTAATCGCAACAGACAGGCAAGTTCAGTATTAGGAAGTTGAGGAAGAGCTGGCTGACAGATTCCAAAGAAATTCAGGAGATGAACTGAAGCGGGCTTAATGGGGTAGGAGATGGAGGAAAGGAAGGTCTTAGGGAATTCAAGGGTTTACTGCACACATGAGCAAAGTCTCAAAATTAATCATTTGAACGTACAGAGGCGGATCTCCCAAATGACACCGGTTAGGAAGCAACGGTACGCCCTTTAGAATTCCTAGAGACAACACAAATCAACTGTTTCGATGGAAAATTCGGCGGGACTCTTGATTTCCATGGGAATACAGAGAAAAGAGACACTGATCTGGCTTGCAGGTATATTTAGGAAGCTGTTAGCCGGACATCACCTACTAGTATCATGTAAGTAGGCCGTCCGAAGTAGGAAGCTTAGGGGAAAAACCTGGAGGAAAACTTAAAAGCTTAAGCCACACCTCTACACTACACCACCTTTCACAATTTCTTCTCAGATAAGCATCATCCCCATCAGTGAAGAAACTCGTTCGTACCTCATAATAGGAAAAACAGGCCTAAAGATTCAATGTGTGTCTTGGGAGGTCCCATCTATGCGATATCTTCCTGGGACCAGAAAAGGCCCCAGGAAGATCCATCTCTGCACCCCTGAAAGCTTACCACCAAGGAAAATGACTAGGTCCATAGATTGCCTCCCTCAAACCAGCTTACCTCACACATAGATCATTAGCAACTCCGCCCTTACTCACATTATCACAGTCACAAGAGTGGTTAGGGAGAAAAGCACTAACCAGGGGAACTAAAACAGAGGCAATCCAGGCCAAGCTGGGCTGGTGGCAGATATCTTGCTCCTTACGCTCGGGTGCATAATGCGACTCACCACAGTGCCTTTTTCACAGACCCTTTTGAACGTTTCTCCACAGAATCCAACAGCTCAAGTTAGTTCATGACGCTTCAAGGTCAACAATCGTCAAGAGAAAAACATGCAATATGTCTTACAATGTTGGATTCCTTACAAACAGGACAAGGAGATAACCATGTAGACAAAACCAGAGCATTTGAAAACATCTGTATTCTACAAACACACCAGTGAATGCTATAAATAAGGTACTATGACATAAAACAAAATGAAAACTAGATGTGAGACTCTTCTCTTCAGTGTACAGACTTCATGGCAGTTGCTGCACACTATCTAGCTACTTAGATCTTTAACTCTCTGTTCTGTTAATACCAAATGAGGCCCAAGTGTGTCAACCTGTTTCCCACAGAAACCAAAAAGTCTACATGCATCTCTTTTCTCCTGTGCCCTTTCACCTTACCTGCTCCCAATTCTCCACCAACGTCCTCCTCTTTCTCTAATTATTCTCCTCTTCATTTTGCTTGGCCTTGCCCCCAAGCATGCAAGACAGAGAGTCCTAGAGGTCCAAGATTCTAGAGTGGCTGTTTGCAAGGCGGAGGAGATTACAGTAACTGCCACACTGTATATACTTCTGTGCAAAGAAAAAGGGACAGTGTTCAGAATGTCTCTCACATATAACAAGAGCTGGAGATGGCAGGATACCTGTGTGGCCCAAGGAACTAGAGCTAGCAAATTATGGGCCAAACAATTGCAACCAAAGGCTGGAAGAGGAAAGGTCTGCAACCAGCTCTGTCTCCTAGCTCTCTGGTATTTGCTGCCAACGGGCAGAGTCTATTTCGTGAAGCATCAAGCACTGAAAAGAAGACTCCTGCTGCTGGAAGTTGACAGGAAGTAACGTCCAATGCAAGATCAAGGCTTGTCCTCGAAGCAATGCCCATAATGGAAGAAAAAAAAAAAAGAGAAAGCGGAAGAGAAATGTTAAGTCGCAAGTCCAACCTGGCCCCCAGCCTAGCCCAGCCCAAGGAAGGTAGGAGTCAAGGAGAAGAAACTGAAAGAGAAGAGCCTTGGACCACAACATTCTCCACAAGGTACACTCAAGAAACTTCACCCTACTCTTGAACCAAGTTACAAAGAGAGCTTCTTAATCCCTACTTTGGCTCCTTAAAAGCTGCTATCAGTTCACTCATTAGACACATCTGATTTCAGAACAACTGTAATAGTTCAAACTAGATGGCTCTTTCCTTCCTAAGGATTATTAATTAAATAAGATCTATATAGCTCTAAGTATATGATACATAAAATAGAATACTCTGTAGAATATAAGTAACTCTTAGTTCAGTGTATTAATGAACGTCTGTAAGAAATGTGGCAATGATTTCCCTAATGGAAGAGCCTGGGGGAGGTAAATCTGTCTTCTAGGATTTCCTCCTCCCCAAAGCTCAGAAACTCAGGTGTTGTTTTAGCTCTCCTACACTCTCTTCACCCAAGCCCGCCTTCCTGTTGGGGATCGGACCTCCCTATTGGCTCTCTCATACCTTTCAACTGCCTGCTTTGTGACATCACTCTCCTCCCAAACCTACTACCACTTGGTAGAGCCTTGGGGTTTCCGTGGAGCTGTTTGGACCAGTAACCAGTGACCTCTGTACTGGACACGTGCGCCGTTCAGCTGCAGCCACTCAGACATCCTCTAGTGTTGTCTCCTCATCCCTTGTACCTGCAGTGGATGCTTCCTCTTCTCTGACCATGTCAGGTAAGAAAAGAAACTTTGGAAAGTTTTGCGTTCGATTTCTTTTGCCCCTAAATTGAGTAGGAGATTCAAAATAGCATGGAATAATGAGGGAAAGTATTGAACTACAAGTCTGGAGACCTAATTTCACTTTTGACTTTGACGTTTACTATCTGTGTGACTTTGGACAAATCACTGGCTGTCTCACAAAGCCTGTTGCTTTCCTTAACTGTTACGTTAGGATACCACATTGGGTTGATCACTCTGATCCCCTTCTTTTCCAGTATTGAGCCTTAAAGGGTACCCATGTAGAAAACGAAATCAGACACTTCTCAAGAGTGTTTCAACAGAAACATAGAAAAGCCAGGGGACATAGAAAACTAGCAATATATACCAAGATGTTTCATCTCTAATGGTCTCCCTCCACTAGGATTTCGACTAGTTGAAAAGAGAGAATAGGGAGAGAGGATGGAGAGTACTGGGCTCTACAGGGAGGCACAGAGTCGAGCGTAAGGAAGTTTAGGACGGTTTTCATTAGCACAGGCCAACAGGCACCAAGAGATGGGAGAAAATGTAAGAATGAAGAGGGAAAGCATAGAGGAGCTCTCAAGAAAAACGGAGTTTGCAATGGAATGCTGATGGGAACCAAAGATTTTCAATTAAAGCAGAAACAGCACAGAGGGAAACCTGCTCAGAGCAGGGCAAAACCAAGTTGATGGTAGCAAACCCTTACATTAACAGACTTAAGAAGGAAAGTAAGGCCAGAACAGGGGATCACCGGGAAAGGCAGCTTATCAGAAAAGTCATACTCCGTTTTCTTTCTTTTATTGCCTCTCTGAATACAGTTGGCCACTTGACAGTTTTGAATATAAACATTTTAGAAATACGTTTTAGAAATGATGCCTCCTATAAACAAGCAACCACAGTGGTTATCTAGGGGGCTGCTTTTCAGTGTTTTATTCTTTCTAATTTTTAAACTAGGTAGACATTTCACCAATTCAACATTTTAAGTGATATCTTCTAAATTGAATCAGAAGGACTATTTTCCTTGGTGTGATATGTAGGTTCTAAGGCAAGGCTGCTTTTCATTTTTACAGTTATTTCCTTCCTAACACAGAGAGCACATTGATCAACAGCCATCGTTCGCTTGTAGAGCTTAGCTACCGAAGAAGAAGAAGAAGAAGAAAAAGTCAAGCCCCACATCTCTAATTCCCCCCACTTAGGGAATTCCCTGGCGGTCCAGTGCTTAGGACTCGGTGCTTTCACGGCCAGGGCCACGCGGCGCGGCCAAAGAAACAAAACAAACAAACATCCACGTTTATCGAAAACCATATTGTGGAGTCCTGTGGATTTTCTTACATTTGAAAATCTTTTTTAATTGGATTCTAGGCATGATGGTTTTTTGAGGTTTTGGGATGCCATCTTCTTGGATGCTGAAGATGATTCTAATCTAAGTTCTAGGATAAATCCAAAAACCTTCCTGATACATTTTAAGCTTCCTTTCTGCTTATTATATAAGCTATATTCATTGAAATATATATTTCTCCTAGGCTTAATACCTCTTACTTGCTGGGTAAAAATATGAAGGAGCACAATAATGAAACTCTTTTACACTTATTATTTTGCTGTCTGCTTCGTACCGGTTTTCATTGAAATACTTGTCTATATGTGTTGTGGCTACCTATACATGCACATTTATTGCATTCTGTTGCTTGTTATGCATTTTTTACTGACATACCTTCTCTGTCTGTATGCATTGGCTAGGAATTCATTCACCTCTATCACCTCCATCGTGTCTTCTGGTTAATAGTATTCACTAAAATAGAGTGGGCAAAATTCACTTTCATAATATTGCATGGATGGTACAGAATGCCATTTGTTAGTAAATTCATTAGGCTTCGATACTTGCCACATACCCCAGTTTTCATTAATATCTATGGATTTCTTTTTCGTTAACGTAATATGCTTGTCATGATTTTTCTTTGTCTTTCTAGAACTTATTGTATCTTCCTCCATATAAATCATACGCAATAGATCAGCTTATTCATCTATTAATTATTACTGCTATTATTATTGGTGGTGGTGTTATAACCACTTTATAGGTGAGGAATCTGAAGTAATCAGATAACTTTTCCCTTTCCAAAAGCACTTAAGAAATCCACTTTCGGGTAATCATTTTGAGGTAGGATGAGAAACCAGGCTTGAAGAGGGCAAAAATGACTCTTTCAATTCACCAGTTGGACTGAGCTGTACGTCACCTCTAGGTAATAGCGTGGGAACTGCACAAGCAAAGGGAGACACTGAAGACGACAATGGTAATAGCCGTACTGTTTTCTAATGGACAAAAAAAATGCCTATATTATAAGTTCTATTTCTCCTGCTTTCTGGCAGTATCATGCTCAGAGTGGAGTCCTGGCAAGGAAGTCAGGATACTTAGGTTCTGAAACCTGGTAATGATACTAACATAATGAGAGAACTTGAACAAGTCAACCCGACCTCTCTGAGCCTCAGTTTCCTTACGAAATGAGACTGAGAACATCGAAGTTCTCTAAGGGCCTCCTAGTTCTAAAATGCTTCCAGTCTAGGAAATAGCATAGAAGTCAATACGAGTGCAGGCTGAAGGGAAAGACAGGGCAGGGAGAAGGTTGCTTCCAGCCTAGAGAACAATCTCTGAACCACACCACTTGGCTCTTCTGCCCGTCTGTGCCCAAGATGGGAGCACAGGCAGTTAATAGAGAAGAGTGGAAAACTGCTCAGTCCTTACAGCCATCATTAACTGTCTGATTTTGGGTTTCTCAGGAAGTAGTGATAGTAGAGGTGTCCTGATAGCAAGAACCTTCAGATGATGCCGTTCCTCAAACGTAGTGAGAATTTCTCAACCTCCCTGAGTTTTTCATGACCCTCTTGTTCTTACAGAAAATTTCCAACATCCATCTCTACTTGGAACTCTAAATTCTCTGCAGCATTCTCCTCCTGTGGTGAGCAATGCAACTTCCCTAACACGAAGTGTCTGCAACTTCTCCAGAGTCTCTGCCCCTGCCGTCAGTTCGGCATCGGCTACTGGTACCCCTTTCCAGACACTCATGGGTAGTGCCTACCTTTACCAACATTCTAGCACGACTATGTTATCTGGAGTTACTGACCACAGCCAGATCTCCACTTCAGCTGCTTCCTATCCAGGTGTTCTTGAGTGGGACATCACAGCAAGCACTGAAAAGAATTCTTCTTCACTCGGAGACTTTACTCTGGCACTCACTGACCGCCACACAGCTGCCTCCTCCATGTTTCTGGCAGCCCAGTATGATAAAACTTCAGACGCCAAGAACATGGTCCCTCTACATCCATCGCTTTCTGCCAGCCTTGCTCAGGGAACACCATCTCAGATTCCAAATCAGGGGCAGAGCCGCCTGCCACTTCCCTGCCAGGAAGGAAGCCAGGTATATTACTATAACCAAGGCACACTGGGGTCTTTACTGTATGGAGAACTTGGCTCCTGCCCGCAATCCTACGGCTCGGCGTCATACACAGGAAGTCGGGCCTCTGGGCAACCAGAAATGGGAATGGGACCGAAGGAGATTCAGCCCACAAATATCCGACCACCAGCTTCCACCTCTGCAGTCTGCCACCCTGTGTCTGCTCAACGCATCACAGAAACAAGTTTTCAAGGTGAGTATAACAAACGCCAGAGAAAGTTGAAGAATGAGGTCGGCATTCAAAAATGGGGTCAAATCGACAGCTGGGAAGGGGTGTAGAGGCAGGTAGAATTCAGATCCTGAGCCTTTAATAACCACTACCTTCGCTCAGTGCCCTCTGTTTTTAGACTCTCTATGAGAACACCTAGGGCTTCCCTGGTGGCGCCGTGGTTAAGAATCCGCCTGCCAATGCAATGCGGGGGACACGGGTTCGAGCCCTGGTCTGCGAAGATCCCACATGCCGTGCAGCAACTAAGCGCATGTGCCACAACGACGGAGCCTGCATTCTAGAGCCCGTGAGCCTCAACTACCGAAGCCCACGTGCCTACAGCCCATGCTCCGCAACAAGAGAAGCCACCGCGATGAGATGCCCGCACACCGCAACCAAGAGTAGCCCCCGCTAGCCGCCAACTAGAGAAAGCCCGTGCACAGCAATGAGAGACCCAGTGCAGCCAAAAACATAAATACGTAGAATAAATAAGTTCAAACAGTAAATAAATACATAAACATAAATTACAAAAAAAAAAGAACACCTAATGCAGGTGGGACGGTGGGAGGGCCACTGTAGAGGTCATCTATGCTACATGTACAAGAACCCCGAGAGCACACCAATCGGTACCACACTTTTCACTGCTGTAGCCGATCGTTCCCCCTGTACTGCCACACTGTAGCACTCCCTTCCCTCATCTACTGCTATAGTCTCTTCGGAAGGTGTTTCAGAACTCTTGTTATGAGAGTGCCAGTTGAACTGTCCTCACTTCCTTCATTTATACCAGGATTGAAGACCTTGTGGTCCGAGATCCTGTCCAGAGAGCAAGCAGGCTAAGACTCTGTCTTTGTTGATGTATTTCATCAGCAAGGGCTCTACCCCCCTCCTAGTTCATGGTGTGACGTGTTCTTGGCCTCTCGGGAAAGTGGGGAGAATGGAAAGGACCCTATATGAGAATGCTAGGCTTTGTAAAACATTTCAGGTTTTTAAAAATAAGACTCATTTTGTATTGGACTTATAAACAGTCCTATGAAATACAAAGCGAGCCGAGAATCAGCGACAGGAAAGGCTCACCAGTAAGAATTACAACAGTCACCGCTTACCTCGTAGCATAGGGCACTGTCCGTGATCCTTAAGAAGAGTTAGTAGAAATGCCTTGCCCATCTTGCCCCTGAACCCCTTGAAAGGTACACGACTGCTGTGTTGGTGTTTAGGGGGAGCATCTCACTTACCAGGGACTGACTTCTCCCTTGATCCCTTTGTAGGGATGGAGACCTCCCCCCTGGTGATGAAAAATTCCCTGGGATTGCAACCTCCAAGCCAGACGTTTTGTGTGACACAAAGTCAAGAACTCCCCAAGTCCTGCAGTAGCAGAAACAGCCACATACTTGAGAGTAACCCACCATCTGAACTTGGGGACATTTCAGTGACAGCTCCAGTCCAGAGTGCCAGGCGTCTCCTGGCCCTGCCTCCAGCTCCAAGCCAGGGACAAATAGAGAGTAAGCACGTGGATGATATCAAAACCAAGCTTTCAAAGCCTCTGGATGCCTACCAGATCCCAACAGAGAACCAAGATCCTCCACTACTCCCTTTAGGAATCCCTGATAGTCACCAGCCGCTGGCCTGCACCGATCCCCTCAGCCAAGAGGAGCAGCCTGGTTCTGAAAATGCTGATCTGGGAGAGAACAGCCGGAGTCGTCAGGACCTAGGGACACTTGAAAATGGGATTGAACCTAGCAGTGGTCTTGCAGACATTACTACACTGGCGGAGGATATTCACCTTCCCCAGCTCTTTAATCCTTTGAAAGATCTTGATCAATCCCAAGGTCCCAACGTGATCAAAGCTAAAGACACCAGAGCCATTAAGGTGAATCAGGTGCAGGAAAAGCCAAGTGTCATAAAGGTTCCCTCTGATCAACCCAGGAAGAACAAACAGAAAGCCTCTGAGCCTATCAGTGGCGCTCCCAAGGCCAAAATCCAGCCAAAGAATCCAGAGTGCCTGTTAGGGGGAGAAGTGGTTATATGCCACGCTGCAGTCAGTGACAGGGCTCCTGTGAACACGGCCAAGCACTCTCAAGGCAAACCTCAGAAAGCTGCATCCAGAAAGATCAGCAAAACTAAGAGCCACGGGCAGGAAAAGACCAAAAGGACCAGAGGGAGAAACAAGGCTGAGGAGAACAAGCAGTCAGGGAACAAAGTCAAGGCAGAAGAGAAGCCAGCAATCCCCCACACGAAGCGAAAGGAACACCAAACTGAGCTTCTCCAACAGAGCTTTCAAAAGCCTCGAACCTCCCTTGGCGTGCGCATGCTGGAGTCTGTGAAGGTTCTTCATGCGCTGGGGAAGAAGAATGAGACGAAAACTGGGCTCTCTTCCTGTCGGCTCTTGGGAAAGTCAAGCAACCCCAAAGACCCCCAGCCACCCCCAGCTATCCAGCCATGGCGGCATACCCCACGTGAGGGGAAGGGTCCTGAGAAAACGCAAGTCCAAGCCCAGAAACCAGACAGCAGTGCTGAAACAGAGTGTCCGTCTCCAGCCCAGTATGAGCGGCCTCCTCCTGGGAAGGTCAAGTTGATACCTCTGCCTTTTTCTGCCTGGGACAAGCCTCAAGCTCGACCCGCTCCTCGGAGGCCACAGTCTCTGGCCTCACATCGGCCTGCTGGGGCTTACCGTGCCCAGCCTGGTTCTACTGACTCAGCTCAACCTGCTGCAGCCAATTCATCCCAGCCAGCTCCTGCCTCTTTGCCAGGCCCCGCCAAACCAGCTCAGCCAACTGTGACCAACCCAACCCAACCGGCTTGGCCCAACCATACCCAGCCTCGTGTCCCTCAGTCTGCTGCTCCTAGGCCTGCACCCTCCAAAACTTCATCTGGCGCTCCTCTCCAGCGGGAGCCTGTTCCCCCTGCTGTGAATAAGCGCCAGTCCCCACCCAAGCTCCAAACCCAATTTCTACTCCAAGACTTCAGCAAGCAACGAGTTCCATGGAGGGAACCCAACGTGCCTGAGCCAGTCATGTCAAAGCCCATCGAACAAGAGCAGAGGCCAGAGCGAGAGGCCATGAAGAGGCGGGCTCAACAACAACGGGAGAATGCTGCCAGATACACCTCTTCGGGCAAGCTGCAATTTTTCACCGAGAGGGAAAACGAAATGGAAATTGCCGACTACTACGGATACGTCAAGTGAGAGCTGCTAGGATTCTTGGTGCCACCTTGGCTACCAGCTGTTCTTCCATACACAGGTAAGACAGGTATAGAACTGAATAAGTAAATGGAATACAATTAATAGACGAGTAACAAACCTTTCGAATTTTCAGATGCTGCTAACTGGGGCGTGAGAAAGGAAGGACTGAAAGTTGGATGGGAGAATGAAGGAAAGGGGTAAAAACTGAGCAAAGAGGAAGGAACTTGGCCCAGGGCTAGGAAGGCCAAAAGAGACGTATGGATTTAGGAAAGGAAGCAGGAGCGAGGATGAAATGGCAGAAGTAAAAAGCAGGGTCAGAGGTCTGGGTTGAAAGAACACAATTGGAGTAGAGTTGAAGGTGACAGAAGATGAGTCTAGGTTTACTAGGAGAAATAGAAAAAGTCTCTCGGGGACGCTGGCCTTAAGTCTCACAACCACCAGATAGGTATTTCAGAAAACAAGAGGTTCAGGACACATCTCTGAAAGGTCTGAGTTGCCTTATTCAGGTGTGACTGTAGTGGGGGAATAGGGAAATCTACCAGAGAAGTGGCTAGGGCTCAGAGTTATCCTAGGGGCAGCTGACGACAGGGGCAGAGCCAAGGGAACTGCTGGATCAGGAGGCCCACGAACAAAGCAGGGGCATAGCCGCCTGTCACTTCCCTGCCAGGAAGGAAGCCAGGTATATTACTGTAACCAAGGCACACTGGGGTCTTTACTGTATGGAGAACTTGGCTCCTGCCCGCAATCCTACGGCTCGGCGTCACACACAGGAAGTAGGGCCTCTGGGCAACCAGAAATGGGAATGGGACTGAAGGAGATTCAGCCCACAAATATCCGACCACCAGCTTCCACCTCTGCAGTCTGCCACCCTGTGTCTGCTCAACGCATCACAGAAACAAGTTTTCAAGGTGAGTATACAGACGGCAGAGAAAAGTTGAACAATGAGGTCAGCATTCAAAAATGGGGTCAAATCGACAGCTGGGAAGGGGTGTAGAGACAGGTAGAATTTAGATCCTGAGCCTTTAATAACCACTACCTTCTCTCAGTGCTCTCTGTTTTTAGACTCTATATGAGAACACCTAGGGCTTCCCTGGTGGCGCCTGCCAATGCAGGGGACACGGGTTCGAGCCCTGGTCTGCGAAGATCCCACATGCCGTGCAGCAACTAAGCGCATGTGCCACGACGACGGAGCCTGCATTCTAGAGCCCGTGAGCCTCAACTACCGAAGCCCACGTGCCTACAGCCCATGCTCCGCAACAAGAGAAGCCACCGCGATGAGATGCCCGCACACCGCAACCGAGAGTAGCCCCCGCTAGCCGCCAACTAGAGAAAGCCCGTGCACAGCAATGAGAGACCCAGTGCAGCCAAAAACATAAATACGTAGAATAAATAAGTTCAAACAGTAAATAAATACATAAACATAAATTACAAAAAAAAAGAACACCTAATGCAGGTGGGAAGGTGGGAGGGCCACCGTAGAGGTCATCTATGCTACATGTACAAGAACCCCGAGAGCACACCAATCGGTACCACACTTTTCACTGCTGTAGCCGATCGTTCCCCCTGTACTGCCACACTGTAGCACTCCCTTCCCTCATCTACTGCTATAGTCTCTTCGGAAGGTGTTTCCGAACTCTTGTTATGAGAGTGCCAGTTGAACTGTCCTCACTTCCTTCATTTATACCAGGATTGAAGACCTTGTGGTCCGAGATCCTGTCCAGAGAGCAAGCAGGCTAAGGCTCTGTCTTTGTTGATGTATTTCATCAGAAAGGGCTCTACCCCCTCTCCTAGTTCATGGTGTGAAGTGTTCTTGGCCTCTCGGGAAAGTGGGGAGAATGGAAAGGACCCTATATGAGAATGCTAGGCTCTGTAAAACATTTCAGGTTTTTAAAAATAAGACTCATTTTGTATTGGACTGACAACAGTCCTATGAAATACAAAGAAAGCCGAGAATCAGTGACAGGAAAGGATCACCAGTAAGAACTACAGCAGTCACCGCTTACCTCGTAGCATAGGGCACTGTCCGTGATCCTTAAGAAGAGTTAGTAGAAATGCCTTGCCCATCTTGCCCCTGAACCCCTTGAAAGGTACACGACTGCTGTGTTGGTGTTTAGGGGGAGCATCTCACTTACCAGGGACTGACTTCTCCCTTGATTCCTCTGTAGTGATGGAGACTTCCCCGCTGATGAAAAATTCCCTGGGATTGCAACCTCCAAGCCAGACAGCTTTCCTATGGAATGACAGAGAACTTGTCAAGGTGAAACACCAGTCTGCGGGAGAAAGGGAGGAAGAGAATGATGGAAATCGTTTCTGGGAAACTATTTTTACATTATGTGTTGTTTGTTCCCGGTAAATAAACTGAAATCTTCTTAACAGTACAACAAAATCTAAACCACTAAAGCCAACAATACAGGAGTATAACGTTCGACAAAAATTTCTTTGGCTGCGCAGCATGTGGGATCTTAGCTCCCCAACCAGGGATTGAACCCACGCCTGCTGCATTGGAAGCGCAGAGTCTTCACCACGGGACCACCGGGGAAGTCCCAGGACTATCACTTTTAAAGGAGAAGGTACAAACCCCTCGGTTCTATGAACTGGAGATTTTTAGTAAGAAGTCAATATATTTGTTGTTAGGCACATTTTATGTTAGGCTGTCTCCCTGCACAGGATGCAGGCGCCTTGAGAATGGAAGTCATATCCCTCTATAGTACGTCCCTCTTCTTTCTGCTTTGCAGTTTGCTGCTCCACTTGTTCAACCCCACCTAGTAATAACCTATACTTCCCTTGTTCCTGTTTTCCCATCTGGAAAACAGACAAAAGGCAACCAAACAACGCAAAGGTCTCAACAAATAAGGGATATCCAAAACCAGAGATGGCCAGAACTTCTGTACCCCTGATGAAATAGTCCTCATACAAAACCTGATAATCAAATTCCTTAATGCTAGGAATCACAGTGAAAAATAGTATCTGAACTGACTTCTGTCAGATGAGTGAGAACTAAGGTTAATTCAGTGTATCTGAAGCATAGAAAGTGAGGGCAAAAGTGGCACAAGATGGGGCTAGAGAAGCAGAGAGGATTCTAGACCACGCAGAGTCTTAAAGGCCAACAGTGTGTTTTCTATTCTCAAAACAATGCTTGTGAGCGATGTTTATGAGCAACGTTCCAACTTGCTTTGAAGGTTTCTTGTGTGAAGAGTGGATTGGAAGGAAACAAGATATATGGACACCAGTTAGGACCTAATCGCAACAGACAGGCAAGTTCAGTATTAGGAAGTTGAGGAAGAGCTGGCTGACAGATTCCAAAGAAATTCAGGAGATGAACTGAAGCGGGCTTAATGGGGTAGGAGATGGAGGAAAGGAAGGTCTTAGGGAATTCAAGGGTTTACTGCACACATGAGCAAAGTCTCAAAATTAATCATTTGAACGTACAGAGGCGGATCTCCCAAATGACACCGGTTAGGAAGCAACGGTACGCCCTTTAGAATTCCTAGAGACAACACAAATCAACTGTTTCGATGGAAAATTCGGCGGGACTCTTGATTTCCATGGGAATACAGAGAAAAGAGACACTGATCTGGCTTGCAGGTATATTTAGGAAGCTGTTAGCCGGACATCACCTACTAGTATCATGTAAGTAGGCCGTCCGAAGTAGGAAGCTTAGGGGAAAAACCTGGAGGAAAACTTAAAAGCTTAAGCCACACCTCTACACTACACCACCTTTCACAATTTCTTCTCAGATAAGCATCATCCCCATCAGTGAAGAAACTCGTTCGTACCTCATAATAGGAAAAACAGGCCTAAAGATTCAATGTGTGTCTTGGGAGGTCCCATCTATGCGATATCTTCCTGGGACCAGAAAAGGCCCCAGGAAGATCCATCTCTGCACCCCTGAAAGCTTACCACCAAGGAAAATGACTAGGTCCATAGATTGCCTCCCTCAAACCAGCTTACCTCACACATAGATCATTAGCAACTCCGCCCTTACTCACATTATCACAGTCACAAGAGTGGTTAGGGAGAAAAGCACTAACCAGGGGAACTAAAACAGAGGCAATCCAGGCCAAGCTGGGCTGGTGGCAGATATCTTGCTCCTTACGCTCGGGTGCATAATGCGACTCACCACAGTGCCTTTTTCACAGACCCTTTTGAACGTTTCTCCACAGAATCCAACAGCTCAAGTTAGTTCATGACGCTTCAAGGTCAACAATCGTCAAGAGAAAAACATGCAATATGTCTTACAATGTTGGATTCCTTACAAACAGGACAAGGAGATAACCATGTAGACAAAACCAGAGCATTTGAAAACATCTGTATTCTACAAACACACCAGTGAATGCTATAAATAAGGTACTATGACATAAAACAAAATGAAAACTAGATGTGAGACTCTTCTCTTCAGTGTACAGACTTCATGGCAGTTGCTGCACACTATCTAGCTACTTAGATCTTTAACTCTCTGTTCTGTTAATACCAAATGAGGCCCAAGTGTGTCAACCTGTTTCCCACAGAAACCAAAAAGTCTACATGCATCTCTTTTCTCCTGTGCCCTTTCACCTTACCTGCTCCCAATTCTCCACCAACGTCCTCCTCTTTCTCTAATTATTCTCCTCTTCATTTTGCTTGGCCTTGCCCCCAAGCATGCAAGACAGAGAGTCCTAGAGGTCCAAGATTCTAGAGTGGCTGTTTGCAAGGCGGAGGAGATTACAGTAACTGCCACACTGTATATACTTCTGTGCAAAGAAAAAGGGACAGTGTTCAGAATGTCTCTCACATATAACAAGAGCTGGAGATGGCAGGATACCTGTGTGGCCCAAGGAACTAGAGCTAGCAAATTATGGGCCAAACAATTGCAACCAAAGGCTGGAAGAGGAAAGGTCTGCAACCAGCTCTGTCTCCTAGCTCTCTGGTATTTGCTGCCAACGGGCAGAGTCTATTTCGTGAAGCATCAAGCACTGAAAAGAAGACTCCTGCTGCTGGAAGTTGACAGGAAGTAACGTCCAATGCAAGATCAAGGCTTGTCCTCGAAGCAATGCCCATAATGGAAGAAAAAAAAAAAAGAGAAAGCGGAAGAGAAATGTTAAGTCGCAAGTCCAACCTGGCCCCCAGCCTAGCCCAGCCCAAGGAAGGTAGGAGTCAAGGAGAAGAAACTAAAAGAGAAGAGCCTTGGACCACAACATTCTCCACAAGGTACACTCAAGAAATTTCACCCTACTCTTGAACCAAGTTACAAAGAGAGCTTCTTAATCCCTACTTTGGCTCCTTAAAAGCTGCTATCAGTTCACTCATTAGACACATCTGATTTCAGAACAACTGTAATAGTTCAAACTAGATGGCTCTTTCCTTCCTAAGGATTATTAATTAAATAAGATCTATATAGCTCTAAGTATATGATACATAAAATAGAATACTCTGTAGAATATAAGTAACTCTTAGTTCAGTGTATTAATGAACGTCTGTAAGAAATGTGGCAATGATTTCCCTAATGGAAGAGCCTGGGGGAGGTAAATCTGTCTTCTAGGATTTCCTCCTCCCCAAAGCTCAGAAACTCAGGTGTTGTTTTAGCTCTCCTACACTCTCTTCACCCAAGCCCGCCTTCCTGTTGGGGATCGGACCTCCCTATTGGCTCTCTCATACCTTTCAACTGCCTGCTTTGTGACATCACTCTCCTCCCAAACCTACTACCACTTGGTAGAGCCTTGGGGTTTCCGTGGAGCTGTTTGGACCAGTAACCAGTGACCTCTGTACTGGACACGTGCGCCGTTCAGCTGCAGCCACTCGGACATCCTCTAGTGTTGTCTCCTCATCCCTTGTACCTGCAGTGGATGCTTCCTCTTCTCTGACCATGTCAGGTAAGAAAAGAAACTTTGGAAAGTTTTGCGTTCGATTTCTTTTGCCCCTAAATTGAGTAGGAGATTCAAAATAGCATGGAATAATGAGGGAAAGTATTGAACTACAAGTCTGGAGACCTAATTTCACTTTTGACTTTGACGTTTACTATCTGTGTGACTTTGGACAAATCACTGGCTGTCTCACAAAGCCTGTTGCTTTCCTTAACTGTTACGTTAGGATACCACGTTGGGTTGATCACTCTGATCCCCTTCTTTTCCAGTATTGAGCCTTAAAGGGTACCCATGTAGAAAACGAAATCAGACACTTCTCAAGAGTGTTTCAACAGAAACATAGAAAAGCCAGGGGACATAGAAAACTAGCAATATATACCAAGATGTTTCATCTCTAATGGTCTCCCTCCACTAGGATTTCGACTAGTTGAAAAGAGAGAATAGGGAGAGAGGATGGAGAGTACTGGGCTCTACAGGGAGGCACAGAGTCGAGCGTAAGGAAGTTTAGGACGGTTTTCATTAGCACAGGCCAACAGGCACCAAGAGATGGGAGAAAATGTAAGAATGAAGAGGGAAAGCATAGAGGAGCTCTCAAGAAAAACGGAGTTTGCAATGGAATGCTGATGGGAACCAAAGATTTTCAATTAAAGCAGAAACAGCACAGAGGGAAACCTGCTCAGAGCAGGGCAAAACCAAGTTGATGGTAGCAAACCCTTACATTAACAGACTTAAGAAGGAAAGTAAGGCCAGAACAGGGGATCACCGGGAAAGGCAGCTTATCAGAAAAGTCATACTCCGTTTTCTTTCTTTTATTGCCTCTCTGAATACAGTTGGCCACTTGACAGTTTTGAATATAAACATTTTAGAAATACGTTTTAGAAATGATGCCTCCTATAAACAAGCAACCACAGTGGTTATCTAGGGGGCTGCTTTTCAGTGTTTTATTCTTTCTAATTTTTAAACTAGGTAGACATTTCACCAATTCAACATTTTAAGTGATATCTTCTAAATTGAATCAGAAGGACTATTTTCCTTGGTGTGATATGTAGGTTCTAAGGCAAGGCTGCTTTTCATTTTTACAGTTATTTCCTTCCTAACACAGAGAGCACATTGATCAACAGCCATCGTTCGCTTGTAGAGCTTAGCTACCGAAGAAGAAGAAGAAGAAGAAAAAGTCAAGCCCCACATCTCTAATTCCCCCCACTTAGGGAATTCCCTGGCGGTCCAGTGCTTAGGACTCGGTGCTTTCACGGCCAGGGCCACGCGGCGCGGCCAAAGAAACAAAACAAACAAACATCCACGTTTATCGAAAACCATATTGTGGAGTCCTGTGGATTTTCTTACATTCGAAAATCTTTTTTAATTGGATTCTAGGCATGATGGTTTTTTGAGGTTTTGGGATGCCATCTTCTTGGATGCTGAAGATGATTCTAATCTAAGTTCTAGGATAAATCCAAAAACCTTCCTGATACATTTTAAGCTTCCTTTCTGCTTATTATATAAGCTATATTCATTGAAATATATATTTCTCCTAGGCTTAATACCTCTTACTTGCTGGGTAAAAATATGAAGGAGCACAATAATGAAACTCTTTTACACTTATTATTTTGCTGTCTGCTTCGTACCGGTTTTCATTGAAATACTTGTCTATATGTGTTGTGGCTACCTATACATGCACATTTATTGCATTCTGTTGCTTGTTATGCATTTTTTACTGACATACCTTCTCTGTCTGTATGCATTGGCTAGGAATTCATTCACCTCTATCACCTCCATCGTGTCTTCTGGTTAATAGTATTCACTAAAATAGAGTGGGCAAAATTCACTTTCATAATATTGCATGGATGGTACAGAATGCCATTTGTTAGTAAATTCATTAGGCTTCGATACTTGCCACATACC
Organism: Balaenoptera borealis; assembly: GCF_965194805.1. Classification (NCBI taxonomy): domain Eukaryota; kingdom Metazoa; phylum Chordata; class Mammalia; order Artiodactyla; family Balaenopteridae; genus Balaenoptera; species Balaenoptera borealis. The sequence continues at coordinate 143,672 of NW_028123047.1, forward strand.
CCAGTTTTCATTAATATCTATGGATTTCTTTTTCGTTAACGTAATATGCTTGTCATGATTTTTCTTTGTCTTTCTAGAACTTATTGTATCTTCCTCCATATAAATCATACGCAACAGATCAGCTTATTCATCTATTAATTATTACTGCTATTATTATTGGTGGTGGTGTTATAACCACTTTACAGGTGAGGAATCTGAAGTAATCAGATAACTTTTCCCTTTCCAAAAGCACTTAAGAAATCCACTTTCGGGTAATCATTTTGAGGTAGGATGAGAAACCAGGCTTGAAGAGGGCAAAAATGACTCTTTCAATTCACCAGTTGGACTGAGCTGTACGTCACCTCTAGGTAATAGCGTGGGAACTGCACAAGCAAAGGGAGACACCGAAGACGACAATGGTAACAGCCGTACTGTTTTCTAATGGACAAAAAAAATGCCTATATTATAAGTTCTATTTCTCCTGCTTTCTGGCAGTATCATGCTCAGAGTGGAGTCCTGGCAAGGAAGTCAGGATACTTAGGTTCTGAAACCTGGTAATGATACTAACATAATGAGAGAACTTGAACAAGTCAACCCGACCTCTCTGAGCCTCAGTTTCCTTACTCACGAAATGAGACTGAGAACATCGAAGTTCTCTAAGGGCCTCCTAGTTCTAAAATGCTTCCAGTCTAGGAAATAGCATAGAAGTCAATACGAGTGCAGGCTGAAGGGAAAGACAGGGCAGGGAGAAGGTTGCTTCCAGCCTAGAGAACAATCTCTGAACCACACCACTTGGCTCTTCTGCCCGTCTGTGCCCAAGATGGGAGCACAGGCAGTGAATAGAGAAGAGTGGAAAACTGCTCAGTCCTTACAGCCATCATCAACTGTCTGATTTTGGGTTTCTCAGGAAGTAGTGATAGTAGAGGTGTCCTGATAGCAAGAACCTTCAGATGATGCCGTTCCTCAAACGTAGTGAGAATTTCTCAACCTCCCTGAGTTTTTCATGACCCTCTTGTTCTTACAGAAAATTTCCAACATCCATCTCTACTTGGAACTCTAAATTCTCTGCAGCATTCTCCTCCTGTGGTGAGCAATGCAACTTCCCTAACACGAAGTGTCTGCAACTTCTCCAGAGTCTCTGCCCCTGCCGTCAGTTCGGCATCGGCTACCGGTACCCCTTTCCAGACACTCATGGGTAGTGCCTACCTTTACCAACATTCTAGCACGACTATGTTATCTGGAGTTACTGACCACAGCCAGATCTCCACTTCAGCTGCTTCCTATCCAGGTGTTCTTGAGTGGGACATCACAGCAAGCACTGAAAAGAATTCTTCTTCACTCGGAGACTTTACTCTGGCACTCACTGACCGCCACACAGCTGCCTCCTCCATGTTTCTGGCAGCCCAGGATGATAAAACTTCAGACGCCAAGAACATGGTCCCTCTACATCCATCGCTTTCTGCCAGCCTTGCTCAGGGAACACCATCTCAGATTCCAAATCAGGGGCAGAGCCGCCTGTCACTTCCCTGCCAGGAAGGAAGCCAGGTATATTACTGTAACCAAGGCACACTGGGGTCTTTACTGTATGGAGAACTTGGCTCCTGCCCGCAATCCTACGGCTCGGCGTCATACACAGGAAGTCGGGCCTCTGGGCAACCAGAAATGGGAATGGGACTGAAGGAGATTCAGCCCACAAATATCCGACCACCAGCTTCCACCTCTGCAGTCTGCCACCCTGTGTCTGCTCAACGCATCACAGAAACAAGTTTTCAAGGTGAGTATAACAAACGCCAGAGAAAGTTGAAGAATGAGGTCGGCATTCAAAAATGGGGTCAAATCGACAGCTGGGAAGGGGTGTAGAGGCAGGTAGAATTTAGATCCTGAGCCTTTAATAACCACTACCTTCGCTCAGTGCCCTCTGTTTTTAGACTCTCTATGAGAACACCTAGGGCTTCCCTGGTGGCGCCGTGGTTAAGAATCCGCCTGCCAATGCAATGCGGGGGACACGGGTTCGAGCCCTGGTCTGCGAAGATCCCACATGCCGTGCAGCAACTAAGCGCATGTGCCACAACGACGGAGCCTGCATTCTAGAGCCCGTGAGCCTCAACTACCGAAGCCCACGTGCCTACAGCCCATGCTCCGCAACAAGAGAAGCCACCGCGATGAGAAGCCCGCACACCGCAACCAAGAGTAGCCCCCGCTAGCCGCCAACTAGAGAAAGCCCGTGCACAGCAATGAGAGACCCAGTGCAGCCAAAAAAATAAATACGTAGAATAAATAAGTTCAAACAGTAAATAAATACATAAACATAAATTACAAAAAAAAGAACACCTAATGCAGGTGGGAAGGTGGGAGGGCCACTGTAGAGGTCATCTATGCTACATGTACAAGAACCCCGAGAGCACACCAATCGGTACCACACTTTTCACTGCTGTAGCCGATCATTCCCCCTGTACTGCCACACTGTAGCACTCCCTTCCCTCATCTACTGCTATAGTCTCTTCGGAAGGTGTTTCAGAACTCTTGTTATGAGAGTGCCAGTTGAACTGTCCTCACTTCCTTCATTTATACCAGGATTGAAGACCTTGTGGTCCGAGATCCTGTCCAGAGAGCAAGCAGGCTAAGACTCTGTCTTTGTTGATGTATTTCATCAGAAAGGGCTCTACCCCCTCTCCTAGTTCATGGTGTGACGTGTTCTTGGCCTCTCGGGAAAGTGGGGAGAATGGAAAGGACCCTATATGAGAATGCTAGGCTTTGTAAAACATTTCAGGTTTTTAAAAATAAGACTCATTTTGTATTGGACTTATAACAGTCCTATGAAATACAAAGCGAGCCGAGAATCAGTGACAGGAAAGGCTCACCAGTAAGAATTACAACAGTCACCGCTTACCTCGTAGCATACGGCACTGTCCGTGATCCTTAAGAAGAGTTAGTAGAAATGCCTTGCCCATCTTGCCCCTGAACCCCTTGAAAGGTACATGACTGCTGTGTTGGTGTTTAGGGGGAGCATCTCACTTACCAGGGACTGACTTCTCCCTTGATCCCTTTGTAGGGATGGAGACCTCCCCCCTGGTGATGAAAAATTCCCTGGGATTGCAACCTCCAAGCCAGACGTTTTGTGTGACACAAAGTCAAGAACTCCCCAAGTCCTGCAGTAGCAGAAACAGCCACATACTTGAGAGTAACCCACCATCTGAACTTGGGGACATTTCAGTGACAGCTCCAGTCCAGAGTGCCAGGCGTCTCCTGGCCCTGCCTCCAGCTCCAAGCCAGGGACAAATAGAGAGTAAGCACGTGGATGATATCAAAACCAAGCTTTCAAAGCCTCTGGATGCCTACCAGATCCCAACAGAGAACCAAGATCCTCCACTACTCCCTTTAGGAATCCCTGATAGTCACCAGCCGCTGGCCTGCACCGATCCCCTCAGCCAAGAGGAGCAGCCTGGTTCTGAAAATGCTGATCTGGGAGAGAACAGCCGGAGTCGTCAGGACCTAGGGACACTTGAAAATGGGATTGAACCTAGCAGTGGTCTTGCAGACATTACTACACTGGCGGAGGATATTCACCTTCCCCAGCTCTTTAATCCTTTGAAAGATCTTGATCAATCCCAAGGTCCCAACGTGATCAAAGCTAAAGACACCAGAGCCATTAAGGTGAATCAGGTGCAGGAAAAGCCAAGTGTCATAAAGGTTCCCTCTGATCAACCCAGGAAGAACAAACAGAAAGCCTCTGAGCCTATCAGTGGCGCTCCCAAGGCCAAAATCCAGCCAAAGAATCCAGAGTGCCTGTTAGGGGGAGAAGTGGTTATATGCCACGCTGCAGTCAGTGACAGGGCTCCTGTGAACACGGCCAAGCACTCTCAAGGCAAACCTCAGAAAGCTGCATCCAGAAAGATCAGCAAAACTAAGAGCCACGGGCAGGAAAAGACCAAAAGGACCAGAGGGAGAAACAAGGCTGAAGAGAACAAGCAGTCAGGGAACAAAGTCAAGGCAGAAGAGAAGCCAGCAATCCCCCACACGAAGCGAAAGGAACACCAAACTGAGCTTCTCCAACAGAGCTTTCAAAAGCCTCGAACCTCCCTTGGCGTGCGCATGCTGGAGTCTGTGAAGGTTCTTCATGCGCTGGGGAAGAAGAATGAGACGAAAACTGGGCTCTCTTCCTGTCGGCTCTTGGGAAAGTCAAGCAACCCCAAAGACCCCCAGCCACCCCCAGCTATCCAGCCATGGCGGCATACCCCACGTGAGGGGAAGGGTCCTGAGAAAACGCAAGTCCAAGCCCAGAAACCAGACAGCAGTGCTGAAACAGAGTGTCCGTCTCCAGCCCAGTATGAGCGGCCTCCTCCTGGGAAGGTCAAGTTGATACCTCTGCCTTTTTCTGCCTGGGACAAGCCTCAAGCTCGACCCGCTCCTCGGAGGCCACAGTCTCTGGCCTCACATCGGCCTGCTGGGGCTTACCGTGCCCAGCCTGGTTCTACTGACTCAGCTCAACCTGCTGCAGTCAATTCATCCCAGCCAGCTCCTGCCTCTTTGCCAGGCCCCGCCAAACCAGCTCAGCCAACTGTGACCAACCCAACCCAACCGGCTTGGACCAACCATACCCAGCCTCGTGTCCCTCAGTCTGCTGCTCCTAGGCCTGCACCCTCCAAAACTTCATCTGGCGCTCCTCTCCAGCGGGAGCCTGTTCCCCCTGCTGTGAATAAGCGCCAGTCCCCACCCAAGCTCCAAACCCAATTTCTACTCCAAGACTTCAGCAAGCAACGAGTTCCATGGAGGGAACCCAACGTGCCTGAGCCAGTCATGTCAAAGCCCATCGAACAAGAGCAGAGGCCAGAGCGAGAGGCCATGAAGAGGCGGGCTCAACAACAACGGGAGAATGCTGCCAGATACACCTCTTCGGGCAAGCTGCAATTTTTCACCGAGAGGGAAAACGAAATGGAAATTGCCGACTACTACGGATACGTCAAGTGAGAGCTGCTAGGATTCTTGGTGCCACCTTGGCTACCAGCTGTTCTTCCATACACAGGTAAGATAGGTATAGAACTGAATAAGTAAATGGAATACAATTAATAGACGAGTAACAAACCTTTCGAATTTTCAGATGCTGCTAACTGGGGCGTGAGAAAGGAAGGACTGAAAGTTGGATGGGAGAATGAAGGAAAGGGGTAAAAACTGAGCAAAGAGGAAGGAACTTGGCCCAGGGCTAGGAAGGCCAAAAGAGACGTATGGATTTAGGAAAGGAAGCAGGAGCGAGGATGAAATGGCAGAAGTAAAAAGCAGGGTCAGAGGTCTGGGTTGAAAGAACACAATTGGAGTAGAGTTGAAGGTGACAGAAGATGAGTCTAGGTTTACTAGGAGAAATAGAAAAAGTCTCTCGGGGACGCTGGCCTTAAGTCTCACAACCACCAGATAGGTATTTCAGAAAACAAGAGGTTCAGGACACATCTCTGAAAGGTCTGAGTTGCCTTATTCAGGTGTGACTGTAGTGGGGGAATAGGGAAATCTACCAGAGAAGTGGCTAGGGCTCAGAGTTATCCTAGGGGCAGCTGACGACAGGGGCAGAGCCAAGGGAACTGCTGGATCAGGAGGCCCACGAACAAAGCAGGGGCATAGCCGCCTGTCACTTCCCTGCCAGGAAGGAAGCCAGGTATATTACTATAACCAAGGCACACTGGGGTCTTTACTGTATGGAGAACTTGGCTCCTGCCCGCAATCCTACGGCTCGGCGTCACACACAGGAAGTAGGGCCTCTGGGCAACCAGAAATGGGAATGGGACTGAAGGAGATTCAGCCCACAAATATCCGACCACCAGCTTCCACCTCTGCAGTCTGCCACCCTGTGTCTGCTCAACGCATCACAGAAACAAGTTTTCAAGGTGAGTATACAGACGGCAGAGAAAAGTTGAACAATGAGGTCAGCATTCAAAAATGGGGTCAAATCGACAGCTGGGAAGGGGTGTAGAGACAGGTAGAATTTAGATCCTGAGCCTTTAATAACCACTACCTTCTCTCAGTGCTCTCTGTTTTTAGACTCTATATGAGAACACCTAGGGCTTCCCTGGTGGCGCCTGCCAATGCAGGGGACACGGGTTCGAGCCCTGGTCTGCGAAGATCCCACATGCCGTGCAGCAACTAAGCGCATGTGCCACAACGACGGAGCCTGCATTCTAGAGCCCGTGAGCCTCAACTACCGAAGCCCACGTGCCTACAGCCCATGCTCCGCAACAAGAGAAGCCACCGCGATGAGATGCCCGCACACCGCAACCGAGAGTAGCCCCCGCTAGCCGCCAACTAGAGAAAGCCCGTGCACAGCAATGAGAGACCCAGTGCGGCCAAAAAAATAAATACGTAGAATAAATAAGTTCAAACAGTAAATAAATACATAAACATAAATTACAAAAAAAAAGAACACCTAATGCAGGTGGGAAGGTGCGAGGGCCACCGTAGAGGTCATCTATGCTACATGTACAAGAACCCCGAGAGCACACCAATCGGTACCACACTTTTCACTGCTGTAGCCGATCATTCCCCCTGTACTGCCACACTGTAGCACTCCCTTCCCTCATCTACTGCTATAGTCTCTTTGGAAGGTGTTTCCGAACTCTTGTTATCAGAGTGCCAGTTGAACTGTCCTCACTTCCTTCATTTATACCAGGATTGAAGACCTTGTGGTCCGAGATCCTGTCCAGAGAGCAAGCAGGCTAAGACTCTGTCTTTGTTGATGTATTTCATCAGCAAGGGCTCTACCCCCTCTCCTAGTTCATGGTGTGACGTGTTCTTGGCCTCTCGGGAAAGTGGGGAGAATGGAAAGGACCCTATATGAGAATGCTAGGCTCTGTAAAACATTTCAGGTTTTTAAAAATAAGGCTCATTTTGTATTGGACTTACAACAGTCCTATGAAATACAAAGAAAGCCGAGAATCAGTGACAGGAAAGGATCACCAGTAAGAACTACAACAGTCACCGCTTACCTCGTAGCATAGGGCACTGTCCGTGATCCTTAAGAAGAGTTAGTAGAAATGCCTTGCCCATCTTGCCCCTGAACCCCTTGAAAGGTACACGACTGCTGTGTTGGTGTTTAGGGGGAGCATCTCACTTACCAGGGACTGACTTCTCCCTTGATTCCTCTGTAGTGATGGAGACTTCCCCGCTGATGAAAAATTCCCTGGGATTGCAACCTCCAAGCCAGACAGCTTTCCTATGGAATGACAGAGAACTTGTCAAGGTGAAACACCAGTCTGCGGGAGAAAGGGAAGAAGAGAATGATGGAAATCGTTTCTGGGAAACTATTTTTACATTATGTGTTGTTTGTTCCCGGTAAATAAACTGAAATCTTCCTAACAGTAAAACAAAATCTAAACCACTAAAGCCAATAATACAGGAGTATAACGTTCGAAAAAAATTTCTTTGGCTGCGCAGCATGTGGGATCTTAGCTCCCCAACCAGGGATTGAACCCACGCCTGCTGCATTGGAAGCGCAGAGTCTTCACCACGGGACCACCGGGGAAGTCCCAGGACTATCACTTTTAAAGGAGAAGGTACAAACCCCTCGGTTCTATGAACTGGAGATTTTTAGTAAGAAGTCAATATATTTGTTGTTAGGCACATTTTATGTTAGGCTGTCTCCCTGCACAGGATGCAGGCGCCTTGAGAATGGAAGTCATATCCCTCTATAGTACGTCCCTCTTCTTTCTGCTTTGCAGTTTGCTGCTCCACTTGCTCAACCCCACCTAGTAATAACCTATACTTCCCTTGTTCCTGTTTTCCCATCTGGAAAACAGACAAAAGGCAACCAAACAACGCAAAGGTCTCAACAAATAAGGGATATCCAAAACCAGAGATGGCCAGAACTTCTGTACCCCTGATGAAATAGTCCTCATACAAAACCTGATAATCAAATTCCTTAATGCTAGGAATCACAGTGAAAAATAGTATCTGAACTGACTTCTGTCAGATGAGTGAGAACTAAGGTTAATTCAGTGTATCTGAAGCATAGAAAGTGAGGGCAAAAGTGGCACAAGATGGGACTAGAGAAGCAGAGAGGATTCTAGACCACGCAGAGTCTTAAAGGCCAACAGTGTGTTTTCTATTCTCAAAACAATGCTTGTGAGCGATGTTTATGAGCAACGTTCCAACTTGCTTTGAAGGTTTCTTGTGTGAAGAGTGGATTGGAAGGAAACAAGATATATGGACACTAGTTAGGACCTAATCGCAACAGACAGGCAAGTTCAGTATTAGGAAGTTGAGGAAGAGCTGGCTGACAGATTCCAAAGAAATTCAGGAGATGAACTGAAGCGGGCTTAATGGGGTAGGAGATGGAGGAAAGGAAGGTCTTAGGGAATTCAAGGGTTTACTGCACACATGAGCAAAGTCTCAAAATTAATCATTTGAACGTACAGAGGCGGATCTCCCAAATGACACCGGTTAGGAAGCAACGGTACGCCCTTTAGAATTCCTAGAGACAACACAAATCAACTGTTTCGATGGAAAATTCGGCGGGACTCTTGATTTCCATGGGAATACAGAGAAAAGAGACACTGATCTGGCTTGCAGGTATATTTAGGAAGTTGTTAGCCGGACATCACCTACTAGTATCATGTAAGTAGGCCGTCCGAAGTAGGAAGCTTAGGGGAAAAACCTGGAGGAAAACTTAAAAGCTTAAGCCACACCTCTACACTACACCACCTTTCACAATTTCTTCTCAGATAAGCATCATCCCCATCAGTGAAGAAACTCGTTCGTACCTCATAATAGGAAAAACAGGCCTAAAGATTCAATGTGTGTCTTGGGAGGTCCCATCTATGCGATATCTTCCTGGGACCAGAAAAGGCCCCAGGAAGATCCATCTCTGCACCCCTGAAAGCTTACCACCAAGGAAAATGACTAGGTCCATAGATTGCCTCCCTCAAACCAGCTTACCTCACACATAGATCATTAGCAACTCCGCCCTTACTCACATTATCACAGTCACAAGAGTGGTTAGGGAGAAAAGCACTAACCAGGGGAACTAAAACAGAGGCAATCCAGGCCAAGCTGGGCTGGTGGCAGATATCTTGCTCCTTACGCTCGGGTGCATAATGCGACTCACCACAGTGCCTTTTTCACAGACCCTTTTGAACGTTTCTCCACAGAATCCAACAGCTCAAGTTAGTTCATGACGCTTCAAGGTCAACAATCGTCAAGAGAAAAACATGCAATATGTCTTACAATGTTGGATTCCTTACAAACAGGACAAGGAGATAACCATGTAGACAAAACCAGAGCATTTGAAAACATCTGTATTCTACAAACACACCAGTGAATGCTATAAATAAGGTACTATGACATAAAACAAAATGAAAACTAGATGTGAGACTCTTCTCTTCAGTGTACAGACTTCATGGCAGTTGCTGCACACTATCTAGCTACTTAGATCTTTAACTCTCTGTTCTGTTAATACCAAATGAGGCCCAAGTGTGTCAACCTGTTTCCCACAGAAACCAAAAAGTCTACATGCATCTCTTTTCTCCTGTGCCCTTTCACCTTACCTGCTCCCAATTCTCCACCAACGTCCTCCTCTTTCTCTAATTATTCTCCTCTTCATTTTGCTTGGCCTTGCCCCCAAGCATGCAAGACAGAGAGTCCTAGAGGTCCAAGATTCTAGAGTGGCTGTTTGCAAGGCGGAGGAGATTACAGTAACTGCCACACTGTATATACTTCTGTGCAAAGAAAAAGGGACAGTGTTCAGAATGTCTCTCACATATAACAAGAGCTGGAGATGGCAGGATACCTGTGTGGCCCAAGGAACTAGAGCTAGCAAATTATGGGCCAAACAATTGCAACCAAAGGCTGGAAGAGGAAAGGTCTGCAACCAGCTCTGTCTCCTAGCTCTCTGGTATTTGCTGCCAACGGGCAGAGTCTATTTCGTGAAGCATCAAGCACTGAAAAGAAGACTCCTGCTGCTGGAAGTTGACAGGAAGTAACGTCCAATGCAAGATCAAGGCTTGTCCTCGAAGCAATGCCCATAATGGAAGAGAAAAAAAAAAGAGAAAGCGGAAGTGAAATGTTAAGTCGCAAGTCCAACCTGGCCCCCAGCCTAGCCCAGCCCAAGGAAGGTAGGAGTCAAGGAGAAGAAACTAAAAGAGAAGAGCCTTGGACCACAACATTCTCCACAAGGTACACTCAAGAAACTTCACCCTACTCTTGAACCAAGTTACAAAGAGAGCTTCTTAATCCCTACTTTGGCTCCTTAAAAGCTGCTATCAGTTCACTCATTAGACACATATGATTTCAGAACAACTGTAATAGTTCAAACTAGATGGCTCTTTCCTTCCTAAGGATTATTAATTAAAGAAGATCTATATAGCTCTAAGTATATGATACATAAAATAGAATACTCTGTAGAATATAAGTAACTCTTAGTTCAGTGTATTAATGAACGTCTGTAAGAAATGTGGCAATGATTTCCCTAATGGAAGAGCCTGGGGGAGGTAAATCTGTCTTCTAGGATTTCCTCCCCAGAGCTCAGAAACTCAGGTGTTGTTTTAGCTCTCCTACACTCTCTTCACCCAAGCCCGCCTTCCTGTTGGGGATCGGACCTCCCTATTGGCTCTCTCATACCTTTCAACTGCCTGCTTTGTGACATCACTCTCCTACCAAACCTACTACCACTTGGTAGAGTCTTGGGGTTTCCGTGGAGCTGTTTGGACCAGTAACCAGTGACCTCTGTACTGGACACGTGCGCCGTTCAGCTGCAGCCACTCGGACATCCTCTAGTGTTGTCTCCTCATCCCTGGTACCTGCAGTGGATGCTTCCTCTTCTCTGACCATGTCAGGTAAGAAAAGAAACTTTGGAAAGTTTTGCGTTCGATTCTTTTGCCCCTAAATTGAGTAGGAGATTCAAAATAGCATGGAATAATGAGGGAAAGTATTGAACTACACGTCTGGAGACCTAATTTCACTTTTGACTTTGACGTTTACTATCTGTGTGACTTTGGACAAATCACTGGCTGTCTCACAAAGCCTGTTGCTTTCCTTAACTGTTACGTTAGGATACCACGTTGGGTTGATCACTCTGATCCCCTTCTTTTCCAGTATTGAGCCTTAAAGGGTACCCATGTAGAAAACGAAATCAGACACTTCTCAAGAGTGTTTCAACAGAAACATAGAAAAGCCAGGGGACATAGAAAACTAGCAATATATACCAAGATGTTTCATCTCTAATGGTCTCCCTCCACTAGGATTTCGACTAGTTGAAAAGAGAGAATAGGGAGAGAGGATGGAGAGTACTGGGCTCTACAGGGAGGCACAGAGTCGAGCGTAAGGAAGTTTAGGACGGTTTTCATTAGCACAGGCCAACAGGCACCAAGAGATGGGAGAAAATGTAAGAATGAAGAGGGAAAGCATAGAGGAGCTCTCAAGAAAAACGGAGTTTGCAATGGAATGCTGATGGGAACCAAAGATTTTCAATTAAAGCAGAAACAGCACAGAGGGAAACCTGCTCAGAGCAGGGCAAAACCAAGTTGATGGTAGCAAACCCTTACATTAACAGACTTAAGAAGGAAAGTAAGGCCAGAACAGGGGATCACCGGGAAAGGCAGCTTATCAGAAAAGTCATACTCCGTTTTCTTTCTTTTATTGCCTCTCTGAATACAGTTGGCCACTTGACAGTTTTGAATATAAACATTTTAGAAATACGTTTTAGAAATGATGCCTCCTATAAACAAGCAACCACAGTGGTTATCTAGGGGGCTGCTTTTCAGTGTTTTATTCTTTCTAATTTTTAAACTAGGTAGACATTTCACCAATTCAACATTTTAAGTGATATCTTCTAAATTGAATCAGAAGGACTATTTTCCTTGGTGTGATATGTAGGTTCTAAGGCAAGGCTGCTTTTCATTTTTACAGTTATTTCCTTCCTAACACAGAGAGCACATTGATCAACAGCCATCGTTCGCTTGTAGAGCTTAGCTACCGAAGAAGAAGAAGAAGAAGAAAAAGTCAAGCCCCACATCTCTAATTCCCCCCACTTAGGGAATTCCCTGGCGGTCCAGTGCTTAGGACTCGGTGCTTTCACGGCCAGGGCCACGCGGCGCGGCCAAAGAAACAAAACAAACAAACATCCACGTTTATCGAAAACCATATTGTGGAGTCCTGTGGATTTTCTTACATTCGAAAATCTTTTTTAATTGGATTCTAGGCATGATGGTTTTTTGAGGTTTTGGGATGCCATCTTCTTGGATGCTGAAGATGATTCTAATCTAAGTTCTAGGATAAATCCAAAAACCTTCCTGATACATTTTAAGCTTCCTTTCTGCTTATTATATAAGCTATATTCATTGAAATATATATTTCTCCTAGGCTTAATACCTCTTACTTGCTGGGTAAAAATATGAAGGAGCACAATAATGAAACTCTTTTACACTTATTATTTTGCTGTCTGCTTCGTACCGGTTTTCATTGAAATACTTGTCTATATGTGTTGTGGCTACCTATACATGCACATTTATTGCATTCTGTTGCTTGTTATGCATTTTTTACTGACATACCTTCTCTGTCTGTATGCATTGGCTAGGAATTCATTCACCTCTATCACCTCCATCGTGTTTTCTGGTTAATAGTATTCACTAAAATAGAGTGGGCAAAATTCACTTTCATAATATTGCATGGATAGTACAGAATGCCATTTGTTAGTAAATTCATTAGGCTTCGATACTTGCCACATACCCCAGTTTTCATTAATATCTATGGATTTCTTTTTCGTTAACGTAATATGCTTGTCATGATTTTTCTTTGTCTTTCTAGAACTTATTGTATCTTCCTCCATATAAATCATACGCAATAGATCAGCTTATTCATCTATTAATTATTACTGCTATTATTATTGGTGGTGGTGTTATAACCACTTTATAGGTGAGGAATCTGAAGTAATCAGATAACTTTTCCCTTTCCAAAAGCACTTAAGAAATCCACTTTCGGGTAATCATTTTGAGGTAGGATGAGAAACCAGGCTTGAAGAGGGCAAAAATGACTCTTTCAATTCACCAGTTGGACTGAGCTGTACGTCACCTCTAGGTAATAGCGTGGGAACTGCACAAGCAAAGGGAGACACTGAAGACGACAATGGTAATAGCCGTACTGTTTTCTAATGGACAAAAAAAATGCCTATATTATAAGTTCTATTTCTCCTGCTTTCTGGCAGTATCATGCTCAGAGTGGAGTCCTGGCAAGGAAGTCAGGATACTTAGGTTCTGAAACCTGGTAATGATACTAACATAATGAGAGAACTTGAACAAGTCAACCCGACCTCTCTGAGCCTCAGTTTCCTTACGAAATGAGACTGAGAACATCGAAGTTCTCTAAGGGCCTCCTAGTTCTAAAATGCTTCCAGTCTAGGAAATAGCATAGAAGTCAATACGAGTGCAGGCTGAAGGGAAAGACAGGGCAGGGAGAAGGTTGCTTCCAGCCTAGAGAACAATCTCTGAACCACACCACTTGGCTCTTCTGCCCGTCTGTGCCCAAGATGGGAGCACAGGCAGTTAATAGAGAAGAGTGGAAAACTGCTCAGTCCTTACAGCCATCATTAACTGTCTGATTTTGGGTTTCTCAGGAAGTAGTGATAGTAGAGGTGTCCTGATAGCAAGAACCTTCAGATGATGCCGTTCCTCAAACGTAGTGAGAATTTCTCAACCTCCCTGAGTTTTTCATGACCCTCTTGTTCTTACAGAAAATTTCCAACATCCATCTCTACTTGGAACTCTAAATTCTCTGCAGCATTCTCCTCCTGTGGTGAGCAATGCAACTTCCCTAACACGAAGTGTCTGCAACTTCTCCAGAGTCTCTGCCCCTGCCGTCAGTTCGGCATCGGCTACTGGTACCCCTTTCCAGACACTCATGGGTAGTGCCTACCTTTACCAACATTCTAGCACGACTATGTTATCTGGAGTTACTGACCACAGCCAGATCTCCACTTCAGCTGCTTCCTATCCAGGTGTTCTTGAGTGGGACATCACAGCAAGCACTGAAAAGAATTCTTCTTCACTCGGAGACTTTACTCTGGCACTCACTGACCGCCACACAGCTGCCTCCTCCATGTTTCTGGCAGCCCAGGATGATAAAACTTCAGACGCCAAGAACATGGTCCCTCTACATCCATCGCTTTCTGCCAGCCTTGCTCAGGGAACACCATCTCAGATTCCAAATCAGGGGCAGAGCCGCCTGCCACTTCCCTGCCAGGAAGGAAGCCAGGTATATTACTATAACCAAGGCACACTGGGGTCTTTACTGTATGGAGAACTTGGCTCCTGCCCGCAATCCTACGGCTCGGCGTCATACACAGGAAGTCGGGCCTCTGGGCAACCAGAAATGGGAATGGGACTGAAGGAGATTCAGCCCACAAATATCCGACCACCAGCTTCCACCTCTGCAGTCTGCCACCCTGTGTCTGCTCAACGCATCACAGAAACAAGTTTTCAAGGTGAGTATAACAAACGCCAGAGAAAGTTGAAGAATGAGGTCGGCATTCAAAAATGGGGTCAAATCGACAGCTGGGAAGGGGTGTAGAGGCAGGTAGAATTCAGATCCTGAGCCTTTAATAACCACTACCTTCGCTCAGTGCCCTCTGTTTTTAGACTCTCTATGAGAACACCTAGGGCTTCCCTGGTGGCGCCGTGGTTAAGAATCCGCCTGCCAATGCAATGCGGGGGACACGGGTTCGAGCCCTGGTCTGCGAAGATCCCACATGCCGTGCAGCAACTAAGCGCATGTGCCACAACGACGGAGCCTGCATTCTAGAGCCCGTGAGCCTCAACTACCGAAGCCCACGTGCCTACAGCCCATGCTCCGCAACAAGAGAAGCCACCGCGATGAGAAGCCCGCACACCGCAACCAAGAGTAGCCCCCGCTAGCCGCCAACTAGAGAAAGCCCGTGCACAGCAATGAGAGACCCAGTGCAGCCAAAAACATAAATACGTAGAATAAATAAGTTCAAACAGTAAATAAATACATAAACATAAATTACAAAAAAAAAAGAACACCTAATGCAGGTGGGACGGTGGGAGGGCCACTGTAGAGGTCATCTATGCTACATGTACAAGAACCCCGAGAGCACACCAATCGGTACCACACTTTTCACTGCTGTAGCCGATCGTTCCCCCTGTACTGCCACACTGTAGCACTCCCTTCCCTCATCTACTGCTATAGTCTCTTCGGAAGGTGTTTCAGAACTCTTGTTATGAGAGTGCCAGTTGAACTGTCCTCACTTCCTTCATTTATACCAGGATTGAAGACCTTGTGGTCCGAGATCCTGTCCAGAGAGCAAGCAGGCTAAGACTCTGTCTTTGTTGATGTATTTCATCAGCAAGGGCTCTACCCCCTCTCCTAGTTCATGGTGTGACGTGTTCTTGGCCTCTCGGGAAAGTGGGGAGAATGGAAAGGACCCTATATGAGAATGCTAGGCTTTGTAAAACATTTCAGGTTTTTAAAAATAAGACTCATTTTGTATTGGACTTATAAACAGTCCTATGAAATACAAAGCGAGCCGAGAATCAGCGACAGGAAAGGCTCACCAGTAAGAATTACAACAGTCACCGCTTACCTCGTAGCATAGGGCACTGTCCGTGATCCTTAAGAAGAGTTAGTAGAAATGCCTTGCCCATCTTGCCCCTGAACCCCTTGAAAGGTACACGACTGCTGTGTTGGTGTTTAGGGGGAGCATCTCACTTACCAGGGACTGACTTCTCCCTTGATCCCTTTGTAGGGATGGAGACCTCCCCCCTGGTGATGAAAAATTCCCTGGGATTGCAACCTCCAAGCCAGACGTTTTGTGTGACACAAAGTCAAGAACTCCCCAAGTCCTGCAGTAGCAGAAACAGCCACATACTTGAGAGTAACCCACCATCTGAACTTGGGGACATTTCAGTGACAGCTCCAGTCCAGAGTGCCAGGCGTCTCCTGGCCCTGCCTCCAGCTCCAAGCCAGGGACAAATAGAGAGTAAGCACGTGGATGATATCAAAACCAAGCTTTCAAAGCCTCTGGATGCCTACCAGATCCCAACAGAGAACCAAGATCCTCCACTACTCCCTTTAGGAATCCCTGATATTCACCAGCCGCTGGCCTGCACCGATCCCCTCAGCCAAGAGGAGCAGCCTGGTTCTGAAAATGCTGATCTGGGAGAGAACAGCCGGAGTCGTCAGGACCTAGGGACACTTGAAAATGGGATTGAACCTAGCAGTGGTCTTGCAGACATTACTACACTGGCGGAGGATATTCACCTTCCCCAGCTCTTTAATCCTTTGAAAGATCTTGATCAATCCCAAGGTCCCAACGTGATCAAAGCTAAAGACACCAGAGCCATTAAGGTGAATCAGGTGCAGGAAAAGCCAAGTGTCATAAAGGTTCCCTCTGATCAACCCAGGAAGAACAAACAGAAAGCCTCTGAGCCTATCAGTGGCGCTCCCAAGGCCAAAATCCAGCCAAAGAATCCAGAGTGCCTGTTAGGGGGAGAAGTGGTTATATGCCACGCTGCAGTCAGTGACAGGGCTCCTGTGAACACGGCCAAGCACTCTCAAGGCAAACCTCAGAAAGCTGCATCCAGAAAGATCAGCAAAACTAAGAGCCACGGGCAGGAAAAGACCAAAAGGACCAGAGGGAGAAACAAGGCTGAGGAGAACAAGCAGTCAGGGAACAAAGTCAAGGCAGAAGAGAAGCCAGCAATCCCCCACACGAAGCGAAAGGAACACCAAACTGAGCTTCTCCAACAGAGCTTTCAAAAGCCTCGAACCTCCCTTGGCGTGCGCATGCTGGAGTCTGTGAAGGTTCTTCATGCGCTGGGGAAGAAGAATGAGACGAAAACTGGGCTCTCTTCCTGTCGGCTCTTGGGAAAGTCAAGCAACCCCAAAGACCCCCAGCCACCCCCAGCTATCCAGCCATGGCGGCATACCCCACGTGAGGGGAAGGGTCCTGAGAAAACGCAAGTCCAAGCCCAGAAACCAGACAGCAGTGCTGAAACAGAGTGTCCGTCTCCAGCCCAGTATGAGCGGCCTCCTCCTGGGAAGGTCAAGTTGATACCTCTGCCTTTTTCTGCCTGGGACAAGCCTCAAGCTCGACCCGCTCCTCGGAGGCCACAGTCTCTGGCCTCACATCGGCCTGCTGGGGCTTACCGTGCCCAGCCTGGTTCTACTGACTCAGCTCAACCTGCTGCAGTCAATTCATCCCAGCCAGCTCCTGCCTCTTTGCCAGGCCCCGCCAAACCAGCTCAGCCAACTGTGACCAACCCAACCCAACCGGCTTGGACCAACCATACCCAGCCTCGTGTCCCTCAGTCTGCTGCTCCTAGGCCTGCACCCTCCAAAACTTCATCTGGCGCTCCTCTCCAGCGGGAGCCTGTTCCCCCTGCTGTGAATAAGCGCCAGTCCCCACCCAAGCTCCAAACCCAATTTCTACTCCAAGACTTCAGCAAGCAACGAGTTCCATGGAGGGAACCCAACGTGCCTGAGCCAGTCATGTCAAAGCCCATCGAACAAGAGCAGAGGCCAGAGCGAGAGGCCATGAAGAGGCGGGCTCAACAACAACGGGAGAATGCTGCCAGATACACCTCTTCGGGCAAGCTGCAATTTTTCACCGAGAGGGAAAACGAAATGGAAATTGCCGACTACTACGGATACGTCAAGTGAGAGCTGCTAGGATTCTTGGTGCCACCTTGGCTACCAGCTGTTCTTCCATACACAGGTAAGATAGGTATAGAACTGAATAAGTAAATGGAATACAATTAATAGACGAGTAACAAACCTTTCGAATTTTCAGATGCTGCTAACTGGGGCGTGAGAAAGGAAGGACTGAAAGTTGGATGGGAGAATGAAGGAAAGGGGTAAAAACTGAGCAAAGAGGAAGGAACTTGGCCCAGGGCTAGGAAGGCCAAAAGAGACGTATGGATTTAGGAAAGGAAGCAGGAGCGAGGATGAAATGGCAGAAGTAAAAAGCAGGGTCAGAGGTCTGGGTTGAAAGAACACAATTGGAGTAGAGTTGAAGGTGACAGAAGATGAGTCTAGGTTTACTAGGAGAAATAGAAAAAGTCTCTCGGGGACGCTGGCCTTAAGTCTCACAACCACCAGATAGGTATTTCAGAAAACAAGAGGTTCAGGACACATCTCTGAAAGGTCTGAGTTGCCTTATTCAGGTGTGACTGTAGTGGGGGAATAGGGAAATCTACCAGAGAAGTGGCTAGGGCTCAGAGTTATCCTAGGGGCAGCTGACGACAGGGGCAGAGCCAAGGGAACTGCTGGATCAGGAGGCCCACGAACAAAGCAGGGGCATAGCCGCCTGTCACTTCCCTGCCAGGAAGGAAGCCAGGTATATTACTATAACCAAGGCACACTGGGGTCTTTACTGTATGGAGAACTTGGCTCCTGCCCGCAATCCTACGGCTCGGCGTCACACACAGGAAGTAGGGCCTCTGGGCAACCAGAAATGGGAATGGGACTGAAGGAGATTCAGCCCACAAATATCCGACCACCAGCTTCCACCTCTGCAGTCTGCCACCCTGTGTCTGCTCAACGCATCACAGAAACAAGTTTTCAAGGTGAGTATACAGACGGCAGAGAAAAGTTGAACAATGAGGTCAGCATTCAAAAATGGGGTCAAATCGACAGCTGGGAAGGGGTGTAGAGACAGGTAGAATTTAGATCCTGAGCCTTTAATAACCACTACCTTCTCTCAGTGCTCTCTGTTTTTAGACTCTATATGAGAACACCTAGGGCTTCCCTGGTGGCGCCTGCCAATGCAGGGGACACGGGTTCGAGCCCTGGTCTGCGAAGATCCCACATGCCGTGCAGCAACTAAGCGCATGTGCCACAACGACGGAGCCTGCATTCTAGAGCCCGTGAGCCTCAACTACCGAAGCCCACGTGCCTACAGCCCATGCTCCGCAACAAGAGAAGCCACCGCGATGAGATGCCCGCACACCGCAACCGAGAGTAGCCCCCGCTAGCCGCCAACTAGAGAAAGCCCGTGCACAGCAATGAGAGACCCAGTGCGGCCAAAAAAATAAATACGTAGAATAAATAAGTTCAAACAGTAAATAAATACATAAACATAAATTACAAAAAAAAAGAACACCTAATGCAGGTGGGAAGGTGCGAGGGCCACCGTAGAGGTCATCTATGCTACATGTACAAGAACCCCGAGAGCACACCAATCGGTACCACACTTTTCACTGCTGTAGCCGATCATTCCCCCTGTACTGCCACACTGTAGCACTCCCTTCCCTCATCTACTGCTATAGTCTCTTTGGAAGGTGTTTCCGAACTCTTGTTATCAGAGTGCCAGTTGAACTGTCCTCACTTCCTTCATTTATACCAGGATTGAAGACCTTGTGGTCCGAGATCCTGTCCAGAGAGCAAGCAGGCTAAGACTCTGTCTTTGTTGATGTATTTCATCAGCAAGGGCTCTACCCCCTCTCCTAGTTCATGGTGTGACGTGTTCTTGGCCTCTCGGGAAAGTGGGGAGAATGGAAAGGACCCTATATGAGAATGCTAGGCTCTGTAAAACATTTCAGGTTTTTAAAAATAAGACTCATTTTGTATTGGACTTACAACAGTCCTATGAAATACAAAGAAAGCCGAGAATCAGTGACAGGAAAGGATCACCAGTAAGAACTACAACAGTCACCGCTTACCTCGTAGCATAGGGCACTGTCCGTGATCCTTAAGAAGAGTTAGTAGAAATGCCTTGCCCATCTTGCCCCTGAACCCCTTGAAAGGTACACGACTGCTGTGTTGGTGTTTAGGGGGAGCATCTCACTTACCAGGGACTGACTTCTCCCTTGATTCCTCTGTAGTGATGGAGACTTCCCCGCTGATGAAAAATTCCCTGGGATTGCAACCTCCAAGCCAGACAGCTTTCCTATGGAATGACAGAGAACTTGTCAAGGTGAAACACCAGTCTGCGGGAGAAAGGGAAGAAGAGAATGATGGAAATCGTTTCTGGGAAACTATTTTTACATTATGTGTTGTTTGTTCCCGGTAAATAAACTGAAATCTTCCTAACAGTAAAACAAAATCTAAACCACTAAAGCCAATAATACAGGAGTATAACGTTCGAAAAAAATTTCTTTGGCTGCGCAGCATGTGGGATCTTAGCTCCCCAACCAGGGATTGAACCCACGCCTGCTGCATTGGAAGCGCAGAGTCTTCACCACGGGACCACCGGGGAAGTCCCAGGACTATCACTTTTAAAGGAGAAGGTACAAACCCCTCGGTTCTATGAACTGGAGATTTTTAGTAAGAAGTCAATATATTTGTTGTTAGGCACATTTTATGTTAGGCTGTCTCCCTGCACAGGATGCAGGCGCCTTGAGAATGGAAGTCATATCCCTCTATAGTACGTCCCTCTTCTTTCTGCTTTGCAGTTTGCTGCTCCACTTGCTCAACCCCACCTAGTAATAACCTATACTTCCCTTGTTCCTGTTTTCCCATCTGGAAAACAGACAAAAGGCAACCAAACAACGCAAAGGTCTCAACAAATAAGGGATATCCAAAACCAGAGATGGCCAGAACTTCTGTACCCCTGATGAAATAGTCCTCATACAAAACCTGATAATCAAATTCCTTAATGCTAGGAATCACAGTGAAAAATAGTATCTGAACTGACTTCTGTCAGATGAGTGAGAACTAAGGTTAATTCAGTGTATCTGAAGCATAGAAAGTGAGGGCAAAAGTGGCACAAGATGGGACTAGAGAAGCAGAGAGGATTCTAGACCACGCAGAGTCTTAAAGGCCAACAGTGTGTTTTCTATTCTCAAAACAATGCTTGTGAGCGATGTTTATGAGCAACGTTCCAACTTGCTTTGAAGGTTTCTTGTGTGAAGAGTGGATTGGAAGGAAACAAGATATATGGACACTAGTTAGGACCTAATCGCAACAGACAGGCAAGTTCAGTATTAGGAAGTTGAGGAAGAGCTGGCTGACAGATTCCAAAGAAATTCAGGAGATGAACTGAAGCGGGCTTAATGGGGTAGGAGATGGAGGAAAGGAAGGTCTTAGGGAATTCAAGGGTTTACTGCACACATGAGCAAAGTCTCAAAATTAATCATTTGAACGTACAGAGGCGGATCTCCCAAATGACACCGGTTAGGAAGCAACGGTACGCCCTTTAGAATTCCTAGAGACAACACAAATCAACTGTTTCGATGGAAAATTCGGCGGGACTCTTGATTTCCATGGGAATACAGAGAAAAGAGACACTGATCTGGCTTGCAGGTATATTTAGGAAGTTGTTAGCCGGACATCACCTACTAGTATCATGTAAGTAGGCCGTCCGAAGTAGGAAGCTTAGGGGAAAAACCTGGAGGAAAACTTAAAAGCTTAAGCCACACCTCTACACTACACCACCTTTCACAATTTCTTCTCAGATAAGCATCATCCCCATCAGTGAAGAAACTCGTTCGTACCTCATAATAGGAAAAACAGGCCTAAAGATTCAATGTGTGTCTTGGGAGGTCCCATCTATGCGATATCTTCCTGGGACCAGAAAAGGCCCCAGGAAGATCCATCTCTGCACCCCTGAAAGCTTACCACCAAGGAAAATGACTAGGTCCATAGATTGCCTCCCTCAAACCAGCTTACCTCACACATAGATCATTAGCAACTCCGCCCTTACTCACATTATCACAGTCACAAGAGTGGTTAGGGAGAAAAGCACTAACCAGGGGAACTAAAACAGAGGCAATCCAGGCCAAGCTGGGCTGGTGGCAGATATCTTGCTCCTTACGCTCGGGTGCATAATGCGACTCACCACAGTGCCTTTTTCACAGACCCTTTTGAACGTTTCTCCACAGAATCCAACAGCTCAAGTTAGTTCATGACGCTTCAAGGTCAACAATCGTCAAGAGAAAAACATGCAATATGTCTTACAATGTTGGATTCCTTACAAACAGGACAAGGAGATAACCATGTAGACAAAACCAGAGCATTTGAAAACATCTGTATTCTACAAACACACCAGTGAATGCTATAAATAAGGTACTATGACATAAAACAAAATGAAAACTAGATGTGAGACTCTTCTCTTCAGTGTACAGACTTCATGGCAGTTGCTGCACACTATCTAGCTACTTAGATCTTTAACTCTCTGTTCTGTTAATACCAAATGAGGCCCAAGTGTGTCAACCTGTTTCCCACAGAAACCAAAAAGTCTACATGCATCTCTTTTCTCCTGTGCCCTTTCACCTTACCTGCTCCCAATTCTCCACCAACGTCCTCCTCTTTCTCTAATTATTCTCCTCTTCATTTTGCTTGGCCTTGCCCCCAAGCATGCAAGACAGAGAGTCCTAGAGGTCCAAGATTCTAGAGTGGCTGTTTGCAAGGCGGAGGAGATTACAGTAACTGCCACACTGTATATACTTCTGTGCAAAGAAAAAGGGACAGTGTTCAGAATGTCTCTCACATATAACAAGAGCTGGAGATGGCAGGATACCTGTGTGGCCCAAGGAACTAGAGCTAGCAAATTATGGGCCAAACAATTGCAACCAAAGGCTGGAAGAGGAAAGGTCTGCAACCAGCTCTGTCTCCTAGCTCTCTGGTATTTGCTGCCAACGGGCAGAGTCTATTTCGTGAAGCATCAAGCACTGAAAAGAAGACTCCTGCTGCTGGAAGTTGACAGGAAGTAACGTCCAATGCAAGATCAAGGCTTGTCCTCGAAGCAATGCCCATAATGGAAGAGAAAAAAAAAAGAGAAAGCGGAAGTGAAATGTTAAGTCGCAAGTCCAACCTGGCCCCCAGCCTAGCCCAGCCCAAGGAAGGTAGGAGTCAAGGAGAAGAAACTAAAAGAGAAGAGCCTTGGACCACAACATTCTCCACAAGGTACACTCAAGAAACTTCACCCTACTCTTGAACCAAGTTACAAAGAGAGCTTCTTAATCCCTACTTTGGCTCCTTAAAAGCTGCTATCAGTTCACTCATTAGACACATATGATTTCAGAACAACTGTAATAGTTCAAACTAGATGGCTCTTTCCTTCCTAAGGATTATTAATTAAAGAAGATCTATATAGCTCTAAGTATATGATACATAAAATAGAATACTCTGTAGAATATAAGTAACTCTTAGTTCAGTGTATTAATGAACGTCTGTAAGAAATGTGGCAATGATTTCCCTAATGGAAGAGCCTGGGGGAGGTAAATCTGTCTTCTAGGATTTCCTCCCCAGAGCTCAGAAACTCAGGTGTTGTTTTAGCTCTCCTACACTCTCTTCACCCAAGCCCGCCTTCCTGTTGGGGATCGGACCTCCCTATTGGCTCTCTCATACCTTTCAACTGCCTGCTTTGTGACATCACTCTCCTACCAAACCTACTACCACTTGGTAGAGTCTTGGGGTTTCCGTGGAGCTGTTTGGACCAGTAACCAGTGACCTCTGTACTGGACACGTGCGCCGTTCAGCTGCAGCCACTCGGACATCCTCTAGTGTTGTCTCCTCATCCCTGGTACCTGCAGTGGATGCTTCCTCTTCTCTGACCATGTCAGGTAAGAAAAGAAACTTTGGAAAGTTTTGCGTTCGATTCTTTTGCCCCTAAATTGAGTAGGAGATTCAAAATAGCATGGAATAATGAGGGAAAGTATTGAACTACACGTCTGGAGACCTAATTTCACTTTTGACTTTGACGTTTACTATCTGTGTGACTTTGGACAAATCACTGGCTGTCTCACAAAGCCTGTTGCTTTCCTTAACTGTTACGTTAGGATACCACGTTGGGTTGATCACTCTGATCCCCTTCTTTTCCAGTATTGAGCCTTAAAGGGTACCCATGTAGAAAACGAAATCAGACACTTCTCAAGAGTGTTTCAACAGAAACATAGAAAAGCCAGGGGACATAGAAAACTAGCAATATATACCAAGATGTTTCATCTCTAATGGTCTCCCTCCACTAGGATTTCGACTAGTTGAAAAGAGAGAATAGGGAGAGAGGATGGAGAGTACTGGGCTCTACAGGGAGGCACAGAGTCGAGCGTAAGGAAGTTTAGGATGGTTTTCATTAGCACAGGCCAACAGGCACCAAGAGATGGGAGAAAATGTAAGAATGAAGAGGGAAAGCATAGAGGAGCTCTCAAGAAAAACGGAGTTTGCAATGGAATGCTGATGGGAACCAAAGATTTTCAATTAAAGCAGCAACAGCACAGAGGGAAACCTGCTCAGAGCAGGGCAAAACCAAGTTGATGGTAGCAAACCCTTACATTAACAGACTAAGAAGGAAAGTAAGGCCAGAACAGGGGATCACCAGGAAAGGCAGCTTATCAGAAAAGTCATACTCCGTTTTCTTTCTTTTATTGCCTCTCTGAATACAGTTGGCCACTTGACAGTTTTGAATATAAACATTTTAGAAATACGTTTTAGAAATGATGCCTCCTATAAACAAGCAACCACAGTGGTTATCTAGGGGGCTGCTTTTCAGTGTTTTATTCTTTCTAATTTTTAAACTAGGTAGACATTTCACCAATTCAACATTTTAAGTGATATCTTCTAAATTGAATCAGAAGGACTATTTTCCTTGGTGTGATATGTAGGTTCTAAGGCAAGGCTGCTTTTCATTTTTACAGTTATTTCCTTCCTAACACAGAGAGCACATTGATCAACAGCCATCGTTCGCTTGTAGATCTTAGCTACCGAAGAAGAAGAAGAAGAAGAAGAAAAAGTCAAGCCCCACATCTCTAATTCCCCCCACTTAGGGAATTCCCTGGCGGTCCAGTGCTTAGGACTCGGTGCTTTCACGGCCAGGGCCACGCGGCGCGGCCAAAGAAACAAAACAAACAAACATCCACATTTATCGAAAACCATATTGTGGAGTCCTGTGGATTTTCTTACATTTGAAAATCTTTTTTAATTGGATTCTAGGCATGATGGTTTTTTGAGGTTTTGGGATGCCATCTTCTTGGATGCTGAAGATGATTCTAATCTAAGTTCTAGGATAAATCCAAAAACCTTCCTGATACATTTTAAGCTTCCTTTCTGCTTATTATATAAGCTATATTCATTGAAATATATATTTCTCCTAGGCTTAATACCTCTTACTTGCTGGGTAAAAATATGAAGGAGCACAATAATGAAACTCTTTTACACTTATTATTTTGCTGTCTGCTTCGTACCGGTTTTCATTGAAATACTTGTCTATATGTGTTGTGGCTACCTATACATGCACATTTATTGCATTCTGTTGCTTGTTATGCATTTTTTACTGACATACCTTCTCTGTCTGTATGCATTGGCTAGGAATTCATTCACCTCTATCACCTCCATCGTGTCTTCTGGTTAATAGTATTCACTAAAATAGAGTGGGCAAAATTCACTTTCAT
Organism: Balaenoptera borealis; assembly: GCF_965194805.1. Classification (NCBI taxonomy): domain Eukaryota; kingdom Metazoa; phylum Chordata; class Mammalia; order Artiodactyla; family Balaenopteridae; genus Balaenoptera; species Balaenoptera borealis. The sequence goes on from NW_028123047.1 coordinate 168,967, forward strand.
AATATTGCATGGATGGTACAGAATGCCATTTGTTAGTAAATTCATTAGGCTTCGATACTTGCCACATACCCCAGTTTTCATTAATATCTATGGATTTCTTTTTCGTTAACGTAATATGCTTGTCATGATTTTTCTTTGTCTTTCTAGAACTTATTGTATCTTCCTCCATATAAATCATACGCAACAGATCAGCTTATTCATCTATTAATTATTACTGCTATTATTATTGGTGGTGGTGTTATAACCACTTTACAGATGAGTAATCTGAAGTAATCAGATAACTCTTCCCTTTCCAAAAGCACTTAAGAAATCCACTTTCGGGTAATCATTTTGAGGTAGGATGAGAAACCAGGCTTGAAGAGGGCAAAAATGACTCTTTCAATTCACCAGTTGGACTGAGCTGTACGTCACCTCTAGGTAATAGCGTGGGAACTGCACAAGCAAAGGGAGACACCGAAGACGACAATGGTAACAGCCGTACTGTTTTCTAATGGACAAAAAAAATGCCTATATTATAAGTTCTATTTCTCCTGCTTTCTGGCAGTATCATGCTCAGAGTGGAGTCCTGGCAAGGAAGTCAGGATACTTAGGTTCTGAAACCTGGTAATGATACTAACATAATGAGAGAACTTGAACAAGTCAACCCGACCTCTCTGAGCCTCAGTTTCCTTACTCACGAAATGAGACTGAGAACATCGAAGTTCTCTAAGGGCCTCCTAGTTCTAAAATGCTTCCAGTCTAGGAAATAGCATAGAAGTCAATACGAGTGCAGGCTGAAGGGAAAGACAGGGCAGGGAGAAGGTTGCTTCCAGCCTAGAGAACAATCTCTGAACCACACCACTTGGCTCTTCTGCCCGTCTGTGCCCAAGATGGGAGCACAGGCAGTGAATAGAGAAGAGTGGAAAACTGCTCAGTCCTTACAGCCATCATCAACTGTCTGATTTTGGGTTTCTCAGGAAGTAGTGATAGTAGAGGTGTCCTGATAGCAAGAACCTTCAGATGATGCCGTTCCTCAAACGTAGTGAGAATTTCTCAACCTCCCTGAGTTTTTCATGACCCTCTTGTTCTTACAGAAAATTTCCAACATCCATCTCTACTTGGAACTCTAAATTCTCTGCAGCATTCTCCTCCTGTGGTGAGCAATGCAACTTCCCTAACACGAAGTGTCTGCAACTTCTCCAGAGTCTCTGCCCCTGCCGTCAGTTCGGCATCGGCTACTGGTACCCCTTTCCAGACACTCATGGGTAGTGCCTACCTTTACCAACATTCTAGCACGACTATGTTATCTGGAGTTACTGACCACAGCCAGATCTCCACTTCAGCTGCTTCCTATCCAGGTGTTCTTGAGTGGGACATCACAGCAAGCACTGAAAAGAATTCTTCTTCACTCGGAGACTTTACTCTGGCACTCACTGACCGCCACACAGCTGCCTCCTCCATGTTTCTGGCAGCCCAGGATGATAAAACTTCAGACGCCAAGAACATGGTCCCTCTACATCCATCGCTTTCTGCCAGCCTTGCTCAGGGAACACCATCTCAGATTCCAAATCAGGGGCAGAGCCGCCTGTCACTTCCCTGCCAGGAAGGAAGCCAGGTATATTACTGTAACCAAGGCACACTGGGGTCTTTACTGTATGGAGAACTTGGCTCCTGCCCGCAATCCTACGGCTCGGCGTCATACACAGGAAGTCGGGCCTCTGGGCAACCAGAAATGGGAATGGGACTGAAGGAGATTCAGCCCACAAATATCCGACCACCAGCTTCCACCTCTGCAGTCTGCCACCCTGTGTCTGCTCAACGCATCACAGAAACAAGTTTTCAAGGTGAGTATAACAAACGCCAGAGAAAGTTGAAGAATGAGGTCGGCATTCAAAAATGGGGTCAAATCGACAGCTGGGAAGGGGTGTAGAGGCAGGTAGAATTCAGATCCTGAGCCTTTAATAACCACTACCTTCGCTCAGTGCCCTCTGTTTTTAGACTCTATATGAGAACACCTAGGGCTTCCCTGGTGGCGCCGTGGTTAAGAATCCGCCTGCCAATGCAATGCGGGGGACACGGGTTCGAGCCCTGGTCTGCGAAGATCCCACATGCCGTGCAGCAACTAAGCGCATGTGCCACAACGACGGAGCCTGCATTCTAGAGCCCGTGAGCCTCAACTACCGAAGCCCACGTGCCTACAGCCCATGCTCCGCAACAAGAGAAGCCACCGCGATGAGAAGCCCGCACACCGCAACCAAGAGTAGCCCCCGCTAGCCGCCAACTAGAGAAAGCCCGTGCACAGCAATGAGAGACCCAGTGCAGCCAAAAAAATAAATACGTAGAATAAATAAGTTCAAACAGTAAATAAATACATAAACATAAATTACAAAAAAAAGAACACCTAATGCAGGTGGGAAGGTGGGAGGGCCACTGTAGAGGTCATCTATGCTACATGTACAAGAACCCCGAGAGCACACCAATCGGTACCACACTTTTCACTGCTGTAGCCGATCATTCCCCCTGTACTGCCACACTGTAGCACTCCCTTCCCTCATCTACTGCTATAGTCTCTTCGGAAGGTGTTTCAGAACTCTTGTTATGAGAGTGCCAGTTGAACTGTCCTCACTTCCTTCATTTATACCAGGATTGAAGACCTTGTGGTCCGAGATCCTGTCCAGAGAGCAAGCAGGCTAAGACTCTGTCTTTGTTGATGTATTTCATCAGAAAGGGCTCTACCCCCTCTCCTAGTTCATGGTGTGACGTGTTCTTGGCCTCTCGGGAAAGTGGGGAGAATGGAAAGGACCCTATATGAGAATGCTAGGCTTTGTAAAACATTTCAGGTTTTTAAAAATAAGACTCATTTTGTATTGGACTTATAACAGTCCTATGAAATACAAAGCGAGCCGAGAATCAGTGACAGGAAAGGCTCACCAGTAAGAATTACAACAGTCACCGCTTACCTCGTAGCATACGGCACTGTCCGTGATCCTTAAGAAGAGTTAGTAGAAATGCCTTGCCCATCTTGCCCCTGAACCCCTTGAAAGGTACACGACTGCTGTGTTGGTGTTTAGGGGGAGCATCTCACTTACCAGGGACTGACTTCTCCCTTGATCCCTTTGTAGGGATGGAGACCTCCCCCCTGGTGATGAAAAATTCCCTGGGATTGCAACCTCCAAGCCAGACGTTTTGTGTGACACAAAGTCAAGAACTCCCCAAGTCCTGCAGTAGCAGAAACAGCCACATACTTGAGAGTAACCCACCATCTGAACTTGGGGACATTTCAGTGACAGCTCCAGTCCAGAGTGCCAGGCGTCTCCTGGCCCTGCCTCCAGCTCCAAGCCAGGGACAAATAGAGAGTAAGCACGTGGATGATATCAAAACCAAGCTTTCAAAGCCTCTGGATGCCTACCAGATCCCAACAGAGAACCAAGATCCTCCACTACTCCCTTTAGGAATCCCTGATAGTCACCAGCCGCTGGCCTGCACCGATCCCCTCAGCCAAGAGGAGCAGCCTGGTTCTGAAAATGCTGATCTGGGAGAGAACAGCCGGAGTCGTCAGGACCTAGGGACACTTGAAAATGGGATTGAACCTAGCAGTGGTCTTGCAGACATTACTACACTGGCGGAGGATATTCACCTTCCCCAGCTCTTTAATCCTTTGAAAGATCTTGATCAATCCCAAGGTCCCAACGTGATCAAAGCTAAAGACACCAGAGCCATTAAGGTGAATCAGGTGCAGGAAAAGCCAAGTGTCATAAAGGTTCCCTCTGATCAACCCAGGAAGAACAAACAGAAAGCCTCTGAGCCTATCAGTGGCGCTCCCAAGGCCAAAATCCAGCCAAAGAATCCAGAGTGCCTGTTAGGGGGAGAAGTGGTTATATGCCACGCTGCAGTCAGTGACAGGGCTCCTGTGAACACGGCCAAGCACTCTCAAGGCAAACCTCAGAAAGCTGCATCCAGAAAGATCAGCAAAACTAAGAGCCACGGGCAGGAAAAGACCAAAAGGACCAGAGGGAGAAACAAGGCTGAAGAGAACAAGCAGTCAGGGAACAAAGTCAAGGCAGAAGAGAAGCCAGCAATCCCCCACACGAAGCGAAAGGAACACCAAACTGAGCTTCTCCAACAGAGCTTTCAAAAGCCTCGAACCTCCCTTGGCGTGCGCATGCTGGAGTCTGTGAAGGTTCTTCATGCGCTGGGGAAGAAGAATGAGACGAAAACTGGGCTCTCTTCCTGTCGGCTCTTGGGAAAGTCAAGCAACCCCAAAGACCCCCAGCCACCCCCAGCTATCCAGCCATGGCGGCATACCCCACGTGAGGGGAAGGGTCCTGAGAAAACGCAAGTCCAAGCCCAGAAACCAGACAGCAGTGCTGAAACAGAGTGTCCGTCTCCAGCCCAGTATGAGCGGCCTCCTCCTGGGAAGGTCAAGTTGATACCTCTGCCTTTTTCTGCCTGGGACAAGCCTCAAGCTCGACCCGCTCCTCGGAGGCCACAGTCTCTGGCCTCACATCGGCCTGCTGGGGCTTACCGTGCCCAGCCTGGTTCTACTGACTCAGCTCAACCTGCTGCAGTCAATTCATCCCAGCCAGCTCCTGCCTCTTTGCCAGGCCCCGCCAAACCAGCTCAGCCAACTGTGACCAACCCAACCCAACCGGCTTGGACCAACCATACCCAGCCTCGTGTCCCTCAGTCTGCTGCTCCTAGGCCTGCACCCTCCAAAACTTCATCTGGCGCTCCTCTCCAGCGGGAGCCTGTTCCCCCTGCTGTGAATAAGCGCCAGTCCCCACCCAAGCTCCAAACCCAATTTCTACTCCAAGACTTCAGCAAGCAACGAGTTCCATGGAGGGAACCCAACGTGCCTGAGCCAGTCATGTCAAAGCCCATCGAACAAGAGCAGAGGCCAGAGCGAGAGGCCATGAAGAGGCGGGCTCAACAACAACGGGAGAATGCTGCCAGATACACCTCTTCGGGCAAGCTGCAATTTTTCACCGAGAGGGAAAACGAAATGGAAATTGCCGACTACTACGGATACGTCAAGTGAGAGCTGCTAGGATTCTTGGTGCCACCTTGGCTACCAGCTGTTCTTCCATACACAGGTAAGATAGGTATAGAACTGAATAAGTAAATGGAATACAATTAATAGACGAGTAACAAACCTTTCGAATTTTCAGATGCTGCTAACTGGGGCGTGAGAAAGGAAGGACTGAAAGTTGGATGGGAGAATGAAGGAAAGGGGTAAAAACTGAGCAAAGAGGAAGGAACTTGGCCCAGGGCTAGGAAGGCCAAAAGAGACGTATGGATTTAGGAAAGGAAGCAGGAGCGAGGATGAAATGGCAGAAGTAAAAAGCAGGGTCAGAGGTCTGGGTTGAAAGAACACAATTGGAGTAGAGTTGAAGGTGACAGAAGATGAGTCTAGGTTTACTAGGAGAAATAGAAAAAGTCTCTCGGGGACGCTGGCCTTAAGTCTCACAACCACCAGATAGGTATTTCAGAAAACAAGAGGTTCAGGACACATCTCTGAAAGGTCTGAGTTGCCTTATTCAGGTGTGACTGTAGTGGGGGAATAGGGAAATCTACCAGAGAAGTGGCTAGGGCTCAGAGTTATCCTAGGGGCAGCTGACGACAGGGGCAGAGCCAAGGGAACTGCTGGATCAGGAGGCCCACGAACAAAGCAGGGGCATAGCCGCCTGTCACTTCCCTGCCAGGAAGGAAGCCAGGTATATTACTATAACCAAGGCACACTGGGGTCTTTACTGTATGGAGAACTTGGCTCCTGCCCGCAATCCTACGGCTCGGCGTCACACACAGGAAGTAGGGCCTCTGGGCAACCAGAAATGGGAATGGGACTGAAGGAGATTCAGCCCACAAATATCCGACCACCAGCTTCCACCTCTGCAGTCTGCCACCCTGTGTCTGCTCAACGCATCACAGAAACAAGTTTTCAAGGTGAGTATACAGACGGCAGAGAAAAGTTGAACAATGAGGTCAGCATTCAAAAATGGGGTCAAATCGACAGCTGGGAAGGGGTGTAGAGACAGGTAGAATTTAGATCCTGAGCCTTTAATAACCACTACCTTCTCTCAGTGCTCTCTGTTTTTAGACTCTATATGAGAACACCTAGGGCTTCCCTGGTGGCGCCTGCCAATGCAGGGGACACGGGTTCGAGCCCTGGTCTGCGAAGATCCCACATGCCGTGCAGCAACTAAGCGCATGTGCCACAACGACGGAGCCTGCATTCTAGAGCCCGTGAGCCTCAACTACCGAAGCCCACGTGCCTACAGCCCATGCTCCGCAACAAGAGAAGCCACCGCGATGAGATGCCCGCACACCGCAACCGAGAGTAGCCCCCGCTAGCCGCCAACTAGAGAAAGCCCGTGCACAGCAATGAGAGACCCAGTGCGGCCAAAAAAATAAATACGTAGAATAAATAAGTTCAAACAGTAAATAAATACATAAACATAAATTACAAAAAAAAAGAACACCTAATGCAGGTGGGAAGGTGCGAGGGCCACTGTAGAGGTCATCTATGCTACATGTACAAGAACCCCGAGAGCACACCAATCGGTACCACACTTTTCACTGCTGTAGCCGATCATTCCCCCTGTACTGCCACACTGTAGCACTCCCTTCCCTCATCTACTGCTATAGTCTCTTTGGAAGGTGTTTCCGAACTCTTGTTATCAGAGTGCCAGTTGAACTGTCCTCACTTCCTTCATTTATACCAGGATTGAAGACCTTGTGGTCCGAGATCCTGTCCAGAGAGCAAGCAGGCTAAGACTCTGTCTTTGTTGATGTATTTCATCAGCAAGGGCTCTACCCCCTCTCCTAGTTCATGGTGTGACGTGTTCTTGGCCTCTCGGGAAAGTGGGGAGAATGGAAAGGACCCTATATGAGAATGCTAGGCTCTGTAAAACATTTCAGGTTTTTAAAAATAAGGCTCATTTTGTATTGGACTTACAACAGTCCTATGAAATACAAAGAAAGCCGAGAATCAGTGACAGGAAAGGATCACCAGTAAGAACTACAACAGTCACCGCTTACCTCGTAGCATAGGGCACTGTCCGTGATCCTTAAGAAGAGTTAGTAGAAATGCCTTGCCCATCTTGCCCCTGAACCCCTTGAAAGGTACACGACTGCTGTGTTGGTGTTTAGGGGGAGCATCTCACTTACCAGGGACTGACTTCTCCCTTGATTCCTCTGTAGTGATGGAGACTTCCCCGCTGATGAAAAATTCCCTGGGATTGCAACCTCTAAGCCAGACAGCTTTCCTATGGAATGACAGAGAACTTGTCAAGGTGAAACACCAGTCTGCGGGAGAAAGGGAAGAAGAGAATGATGGAAATCGTTTCTGGGAAACTATTTTTACATTATGTGTTGTTTGTTCCCGGTAAATAAACTGAAATCTTCCTAACAGTAAAACAAAATCTAAACCACTAAAGCCAATAATACAGGAGTATAACGTTCGAAAAAAATTTCTTTGGCTGCGCAGCATGTGGGATCTTAGCTCCCCAACCAGGGATTGAACCCACGCCTGCTGCATTGGAAGCGCAGAGTCTTCACCACGGGACCACCGGGGAAGTCCCAGGACTATCACTTTTAAAGGAGAAGGTACAAACCCCTCGGTTCTATGAACTGGAGATTTTTAGTAAGAAGTCAATATATTTGTTGTTAGGCACATTTTATGTTAGGCTGTCTCCCTGCACAGGATGCAGGCGCCTTGAGAATGGAAGTCATATCCCTCTATAGTACGTCCCTCTTCTTTCTGCTTTGCAGTTTGCTGCTCCACTTGCTCAACCCCACCTAGTAATAACCTATACTTCCCTTGTTCCTGTTTTCCCATCTGGAAAACAGACAAAAGGCAACCAAACAACGCAAAGGTCTCAACAAATAAGGGATATCCAAAACCAGAGATGGCCAGAACTTCTGTACCCCTGATGAAATAGTCCTCATACAAAACCTGATAATCAAATTCCTTAATGCTAGGAATCACAGTGAAAAATAGTATCTGAACTGACTTCTGTCAGATGAGTGAGAACTAAGGTTAATTCAGTGTATCTGAAGCATAGAAAGTGAGGGCAAAAGTGGCACAAGATGGGACTAGAGAAGCAGAGAGGATTCTAGACCACGCAGAGTCTTAAAGGCCAACAGTGTGTTTTCTATTCTCAAAACAATGCTTGTGAGCGATGTTTATGAGCAACGTTCCAACTTGCTTTGAAGGTTTCTTGTGTGAAGAGTGGATTGGAAGGAAACAAGATATATGGACACTAGTTAGGACCTAATCGCAACAGACAGGCAAGTTCAGTATTAGGAAGTTGAGGAAGAGCTGGCTGACAGATTCCAAAGAAATTCAGGAGATGAACTGAAGCGGGCTTAATGGGGTAGGAGATGGAGGAAAGGAAGGTCTTAGGGAATTCAAGGGTTTACTGCACACATGAGCAAAGTCTCAAAATTAATCATTTGAACGTACAGAGGCGGATCTCCCAAATGACACCGGTTAGGAAGCAACGGTACGCCCTTTAGAATTCCTAGAGACAACACAAATCAACTGTTTCGATGGAAAATTCGGCGGGACTCTTGATTTCCATGGGAATACAGAGAAAAGAGACACTGATCTGGCTTGCAGGTATATTTAGGAAGTTGTTAGCCGGACATCACCTACTAGTATCATGTAAGTAGGCCGTCCGAAGTAGGAAGCTTAGGGGAAAAACCTGGAGGAAAACTTAAAAGCTTAAGCCACACCTCTACACTACACCACCTTTCACAATTTCTTCTCAGATAAGCATCATCCCCATCAGTGAAGAAACTCGTACCTCATAATAGGAAAAACAGGCCTAAAGATTCAATGTGTGTCTTGGGAGGTCCCATCTATGCGATATCTTCCTGGGACCAGAAAAGGCCCCAGGAAGATCCATCTCTGCACCCCTGAAAGCTTACCACCAAGGAAAATGACTAGGTCCATAGATTTCCTCCCTCAAACCAGCTTACCTCACACATAGATCATTAGCAACTCCGCCCTTACTCACATTATCACAGTCACAAGAGTGGTTAGGGAGAAAAGCACTAACCAGGGGAACTAAAACAGAGGCAATCCAGGCCAAGCTGGGCTGGTGGCAGATATCTGCTCCTTACGCTCGGGTGCATAATGCGACTCACCACAGTGCCTTTTTCACAGACCCTTTTGAACGTTTCTCCACAGAATCCAACAGCTCAAGTTAGTTCATGACGCTTCAAGGTCAACAATCGTCAAGAGAAAAACATGCAATATGTCTTACAATGTTGGATTCCTTACAAACAGGACAAGGAGATAACCATGTAGACAAAACCAGAGCATTTGAAAACATCTGTATTCTACAAACACACCAGTGAATGCTATAAATAAGGTACTATGACATAAAACAAAATGAAAACTAGATGTGAGACTCTTCTCTTCAGTGTACAGACTTCATGGCAGTTGCTGCACACTATCTAGCTACTTAGATCTTTAACTCTCTGTTCTGTTAATACCAAATGAGGCCCAAGTGTGTCAACCTGTTTCCCACAGAAACCAAAAAGTCTACATGCATCTCTTTTCTCCTGTGCCCTTTCACCTTACCTGCTCCCAATTCTCCACCAACGTCCTCCTCTTTCTCTAATTATTCTCCTCTTCATTTTGCTTGGCCTTGCCCCCAAGCATGCAAGACAGAGAGTCCTAGAGGTCCAAGATTCTAGAGTGGCTGTTTGCAAGGCGGAGGAGATTACAGTAACTGCCACACTGTATATACTTCTGTGCAAAGAAAAAGGGACAGTGTTCAGAATGTCTCTCACATATAACAAGAGCTGGAGATGGCAGGATACCTGTGTGGCCCAAGGAACTAGAGCTAGCAAATTATGGGCCAAACAATTGCAACCAAAGGCTGGAAGAGGAAAGGTCTGCAACCAGCTCTGTCTCCTAGCTCTCTGGTATTTGCTGCCAACGGGCAGAGTCTATTTCGTGAAGCATCAAGCACTGAAAAGAAGACTCCTGCTGCTGGAAGTTGACAGGAAGTAACGTCCAATGCAAGATCAAGGCTTGTCCTCGAAGCAATGCCCATAATGGAAGAAAAAAAAAAAAGAGAAAGCGGAAGAGAAACGTTAAGTCGCAAGTCCAACCTGGCCCCCAGCCTAGCCCAGCCCAAGGAAGGTAGGAGTCAAGGAGAAGAAACTAAAAGAGAAGAGCCTTGGACCACAACATTCTCCACAAGGTACACTCAAGAAATTTCACCCTACTCTTGAACCAAGTTACAAAGAGAGCTTCTTAATCCCTACTTTGGCTCCTTAAAAGCTGCTATCAGTTCACTCATTAGACACATCTGATTTCAGAACAACTGTAATAGTTCAAACTAGATGGCTCTTTCCTTCCTAAGGATTATTAATTAAATAAGATCTATATAGCTCTAAGTATATGATACATAAAATAGAATACTCTGTAGAATATAAGTAACTCTTAGTTCAGTGTATTAATGAACGTCTGTAAGAAATGTGGCAATGATTTCCCTAATGGAAGAGCCTGGGGGAGGTAAATCTGTCTTCTAGGATTTCCTCCCCAGAGCTCAGAAACTCAGGTGTTGTTTTAGCTCTCCTACACTCTCTTCACCCAAGCCCGCCTTCCTGTTGGGGATCGGACCTCCCTATTGGCTCTCTCATACCTTTCAACTGCCTGCTTTGTGACATCACTCTCCTACCAAACCTACTACCACTTGGTAGAGCCTTGGGGTTTCCGTGGAGCTGTTTGGACCAGTAACCAGTGACCTCTGTACTGGACACGTGCGCCGTTCAGCTGCAGCCACTCGGACATCCTCTAGTGTTGTCTCCTCATCCCTGGTACCTGCAGTGGATGCTTCCTCTTCTCTGACCATGTCAGGTAAGAAAAGAAACTTTGGAAAGTTTTGCGTTCGATTCTTTTGCCCCTAAATTGAGTAGGAGATTCAAAATAGCATGGAATAATGAGGGAAAGTATTGAACTACACGTCTGGAGACCTAATTTCACTTTTGACTTTGACGTTTACTATCTGTGTGACTTTGGACAAATCACTGGCTGTCTCACAAAGCCTGTTGCTTTCCTTAACTGTTACGTTAGGATACCACGTTGGGTTGATCACTCTGATCCCCTTCTTTTCCAGTATTGAGCCTTAAAGGGTACCCATGTAGAAAACGAAATCAGACACTTCTCAAGAGTGTTTCAACAGAAACACAGAAAAGCCAGGGGACATAGAAAACTAGCAATATATACCAAGATGTTTCATCTCTAATGGTCTCCCTCCACTAGGATTTCGACTAGTTGAAAAGAGAGAATAGGGAGAGAGGATGGAGAGTACTGGGCTCTACAGGGAGGCACAGAGTCGAGCGTAAGGAAGTTTAGGACGGTTTTCATTAGCACAGGCCAACAGGCACCAAGAGATGGGAGAAAATGTAAGAATGAAGAGGGAAAGCATAGAGGAGCTCTCAAGAAAAACGGAGTTTGCAATGGAATGCTGATGGGAACCAAAGATTTTCAATTAAAGCAGAAACAGCACAGAGGGAAACCTGCTCAGAGCAGGGCAAAACCAAGTTGATGGTAGCAAACCCTTACATTAACAGACTTAAGAAGGAAAGTAAGGCCAGAACAGGGGATCACCGGGAAAGGCAGCTTATCAGAAAAGTCATACTCCGTTTTCTTTCTTTTATTGCCTCTCTGAATACAGTTGGCCACTTGACAGTTTTGAATATAAACATTTTAGAAATACGTTTTAGAAATGATGCCTCCTATAAACAAGCAACCACAGTGGTTATCTAGGGGGCTGCTTTTCAGTGTTTTATTCTTTCTAATTTTTAAACTAGGTAGACATTTCACCAATTCAACATTTTAAGTGATATCTTCTAAATTGAATCAGAAGGACTATTTTCCTTGGTGTGATATGTAGGTTCTAAGGCAAGGCTGCTTTTCATTTTTACAGTTATTTCCTTCCTAACACAGAGAGCACATTGATCAACAGCCATCGTTCGCTTGTAGAGCTTAGCTACCGAAGAAGAAGAAGAAGAAGAAAAAGTCAAGCCCCACATCTCTAATTCCCCCCACTTAGGGAATTCCCTGGCGGTCCAGTGCTTAGGACTCGGTGCTTTCACGGCCAGGGCCACGCGGCGCGGCCAAAGAAACAAAACAAACAAACATCCACGTTTATCGAAAACCATATTGTGGAGTCCTGTGGATTTTCTTACATTCGAAAATCTTTTTTAATTGGATTCTAGGCATGATGGTTTTTTGAGGTTTTGGGATGCCATCTTCTTGGATGCTGAAGATGATTCTAATCTAAGTTCTAGGATAAATCCAAAAACCTTCCTGATACATTTTAAGCTTCCTTTCTGCTTATTATATAAGCTATATTCATTGAAATATATATTTCTCCTAGGCTTAATACCTCTTACTTGCTGGGTAAAAATATGAAGGAGCACAATAATGAAACTCTTTTACACTTATTATTTTGCTGTCTGCTTCGTACCGGTTTTCATTGAAATACTTGTCTATATGTGTTGTGGCTACCTATACATGCACATTTATTGCATTCTGTTGCTTGTTATGCATTTTTTACTGACATACCTTCTCTGTCTGTATGCATTGGCTAGGAATTCATTCACCTCTATCACCTCCATCGTGTTTTCTGGTTAATAGTATTCACTAAAATAGAGTGGGCAAAATTCACTTTCATAATATTGCATGGATGGTACAGAATGCCATTTGTTAGTAAATTCATTAGGCTTCGATACTTGCCACATACCCCAGTTTTCATTAATATCTATGGATTTCTTTTTCGTTAACGTAATATGCTTGTCATGATTTTTCTTTGTCTTTCTAGAACTTATTGTATCTTCCTCCATATAAATCATACGCAATAGATCAGCTTATTCATCTATTAATTATTACTGCTATTATTATTGGTGGTGGTGTTATAACCACTTTATAGGTGAGGAATCTGAAGTAATCAGATAACTTTTCCCTTTCCAAAAGCACTTAAGAAATCCACTTTCGGGTAATCATTTTGAGGTAGGATGAGAAACCAGGCTTGAAGAGGGCAAAAATGACTCTTTCAATTCACCAGTTGGACTGAGCTGTACGTCACCTCTAGGTAATAGCGTGGGAACTGCACAAGCAAAGGGAGACACTGAAGACGACAATGGTAATAGCCGTACTGTTTTCTAATGGACAAAAAAAATGCCTATATTATAAGTTCTATTTCTCCTGCTTTCTGGCAGTATCATGCTCAGAGTGGAGTCCTGGCAAGGAAGTCAGGATACTTAGGTTCTGAAACCTGGTAATGATACTAACATAATGAGAGAACTTGAACAAGTCAACCCGACCTCTCTGAGCCTCAGTTTCCTTACTCACGAAATGAGACTGAGAACATCGAAGTTCTCTAAGGGCCTCCTAGTTCTAAAATGCTTCCAGTCTAGGAAATAGCATAGAAGTCAATACGAGTGCAGGCTGAAGGGAAAGACAGGGCAGGGAGAAGGTTGCTTCCAGCCTAGAGAACAATCTCTGAACCACACCACTTGGCTCTTCTGCCCGTCTGTGCCCAAGATGGGAGCACAGGCAGTGAATAGAGAAGAGTGGAAAACTGCTCAGTCCTTACAGCCATCATCAACTGTCTGATTTTGGGTTTCTCAGGAAGTAGTGATAGTAGAGGTGTCCTGATAGCAAGAACCTTCAGATGATGCCGTTCCTCAAACGTAGTGAGAATTTCTCAACCTCCCTGAGTTTTTCATGACCCTCTTGTTCTTACAGAAAATTTCCAACATCCATCTCTACTTGGAACTCTAAATTCTCTGCAGCATTCTCCTCCTGTGGTGAGCAATGCAACTTCCCTAACACGAAGTGTCTGCAACTTCTCCAGAGTCTCTGCCCCTGCCGTCAGTTCGGCATCGGCTACCGGTACCCCTTTCCAGACACTCATGGGTAGTGCCTACCTTTACCAACATTCTAGCACGACTATGTTATCTGGAGTTACTGACCACAGCCAGATCTCCACTTCAGCTGCTTCCTATCCAGGTGTTCTTGAGTGGGACATCACAGCAAGCACTGAAAAGAATTCTTCTTCACTCGGAGACTTTACTCTGGCACTCACTGACCGCCACACAGCTGCCTCCTCCATGTTTCTGGCAGCCCAGGATGATAAAACTTCAGACGCCAAGAACATGGTCCCTCTACATCCATCGCTTTCTGCCAGCCTTGCTCAGGGAACACCATCTCAGATTCCAAATCAGGGGCAGAGCCGCCTGCCACTTCCCTGCCAGGAAGGAAGCCAGGTATATTACTATAACCAAGGCACACTGGGGTCTTTACTGTATGGAGAACTTGGCTCCTGCCCGCAATCCTACGGCTCGGCGTCATACACAGGAAGTCGGGCCTCTGGGCAACCAGAAATGGGAATGGGACCGAAGGAGATTCAGCCCACAAATATCCGACCACCAGCTTCCACCTCTGCAGTCTGCCACCCTGTGTCTGCTCAACGCATCACAGAAACAAGTTTTCAAGGTGAGTATAACAAACGCCAGAGAAAGTTGAAGAATGAGGTCGGCACTCAAAAATGGGGTCAAATCGACAGCTGGGAAGGGGTGTACAGGCAGGTAGAATTCAGATCCTGAGCCTTTAATAACCACTACCTTCGCTCAGTGCCCTCTGTTTTTAGACTCTCTATGAGAACACCTAGGGCTTCCCTGGTGGCGCCGTGGTTAAGAATCCGCCTGCCAATGCAATGCGGGGGACACGGGTTCGAGCCCTGGTCTGCGAAGATCCCACATGCCGTGCAGCAACTAAGCGCATGTGCCACAACGACGGAGCCTGCATTCTAGAGCCCGTGAGCCTCAACTACCGAAGCCCACGTGCCTACAGCCCATGCTCCGCAACAAAGAGAAGCCACCGCGATGAGAAGCCCGCACACCGCAACCAAGAGTAGCCCCCGCTAGCCGCCAACTAGAGAAAGCCCGTGCACAGCAATGAGAGACCCAGTGCAGCCAAAAAAATAAATACGTAGAATAAATAAGTTCAAACAGTAAATAAATACATAAACATAAATTACAAAAAAAAAAGAACACCTAATGCAGGTGGGAAGGTGGGAGGGCCACTGTAGAGGTCATCTATGCTACATGTACAAGAACCCCGAGAGCACACCAATCGGTACCACACTTTTCACTGCTGTAGCCGATCGTTCCCCCTGTACTGCCACACTGTAGCACTCCCTTCCCTCATCTACTGCTATAGTCTCTTCGGAAGGTGTTTCAGAACTCTTGTTATGAGAGTGCCAGTTGAACTGTCCTCACTTCCTTCATTTATACCAGGATTGAAGACCTTGTGGTCCGAGATCCTGTCCAGAGAGCAAGCAGGCTAAGACTCTGTCTTTGTTGATGTATTTCATCAGCAAGGGCTCTACCCCCTCTCCTAGTTCATGGTGTGACGTGTTCTTGGCCTCTCGGGAAAGTGGGGAGAATGGAAAGGACCCTATATGAGAATGCTAGGCTTTGTAAAACATTTCAGGTTTTTAAAAATAAGACTCATTTTGTATTGGACTTATAAACAGTCCTATGAAATACAAAGCGAGCCGAGAATCAGCGACAGGAAAGGCTCACCAGTAAGAATTACAACAGTCACCGCTTACCTCGTAGCATAGGGCACTGTCCGTGATCCTTAAGAAGAGTTAGTAGAAATGCCTTGCCCATCTTGCCCCTGAACCCCTTGAAAGGTACACGACTGCTGTGTTGGTGTTTAGGGGGAGCATCTCACTTACCAGGGACTGACTTCTCCCTTGATCCCTTTGTAGGGATGGAGACCTCCCCCCTGGTGATGAAAAATTCCCTGGGATTGCAACCTCCAAGCCAGACGTTTTGTGTGACACAAAGTCAAGAACTCCCCAAGTCCTGCAGTAGCAGAAACAGCCACATACTTGAGAGTAACCCACCATCTGAACTTGGGGACATTTCAGTGACAGCTCCAGTCCAGAGTGCCAGGCGTCTCCTGGCCCTGCCTCCAGCTCCAAGCCAGGGACAAATAGAGAGTAAGCACGTGGATGATATCAAAACCAAGCTTTCAAAGCCTCTGGATGCCTACCAGATCCCAACAGAGAACCAAGATCCTCCACTACTCCCTTTAGGAATCCCTGATATTCACCAGCCGCTGGCCTGCACCGATCCCCTCAGCCAAGAGGAGCAGCCTGGTTCTGAAAATGCTGATCTGGGAGAGAACAGCCGGAGTCGTCAGGACCTAGGGACACTTGAAAATGGGATTGAACCTAGCAGTGGTCTTGCAGACATTACTACACTGGCGGAGGATATTCACCTTCCCCAGCTCTTTAATCCTTTGAAAGATCTTGATCAATCCCAAGGTCCCAACGTGATCAAAGCTAAAGACACCAGAGCCATTAAGGTGAATCAGGTGCAGGAAAAGCCAAGTGTCATAAAGGTTCCCTCTGATCAACCCAGGAAGAACAAACAGAAAGCCTCTGAGCCTATCAGTGGCGCTCCCAAGGCCAAAATCCAGCCAAAGAATCCAGAGTGCCTGTTAGGGGGAGAAGTGGTTACATGCCACGCTGCAGTCAGTGACAGGGCTCCTGTGAACACGGCCAAGCACTCTCAAGGCAAACCTCAGAAAGCTGCATCCAGAAAGATCAGCAAAACTAAGAGCCACGGGCAGGAAAAGACCAAAAGGACCAGAGGGAGAAACAAGGCTGAGGAGAACAAGCAGTCAGGGAACAAAGTCAAGGCAGAAGAGAAGCCAGCAATCCCCCACACGAAGCGAAAGGAACACCAAACTGAGCTTCTCCAACAGAGCTTTCAAAAGCCTCGAACCTCCCTTGGCGTGCGCATGCTGGAGTCTGTGAAGGTTCTTCATGCGCTGGGGAAGAAGAATGAGACGAAAACTGGGCTCTCTTCCTGTCGGCTCTTGGGAAAGTCAAGCAACCCCAAAGACCCCCAGCCACCCCCAGCTATCCAGCCATGGCGGCATACCCCACGTGAGGGGAAGGGTCCTGAGAAAACGCAAGTCCAAGCCCAGAAACCAGACAGCAGTGCTGAAACAGAGTGTCCATCTCCAGCCCAGTATGAGCGGCCTCCTCCTGGGAAGGTCAAGTTGATACCTCTGCCTTTTTCTGCCTGGGACAAGCCTCAAGCTCGACCCGCTCCTCGGAGGCCACAGTCTCTGGCCTCACATCGGCCTGCTGGGGCTTACCGTGCCCAGCCTGGTTCTACTGACTCAGCTCAACCTGCTGCAGCCAATTCATCCCAGCCAGCTCCTGCCTCTTTGCCAGGCCCCGCCAAACCAGCTCAGCCAACTGTGACCAACCCAACCCAACCGGCTTGGCCCAACCATACCCAGCCTCGTGTCCCTCAGTCTGCTGCTCCTAGGCCTGCACCCTCCAAAACTTCATCTGGCGCTCCTCTCCAGCGGGAGCCTGTTCCCCCTGCTGTGAATAAGCGCCAGTCCCCACCCAAGCTCCAAACCCACTTTCTACTCCAAGACTTCAGCAAGCAACGAGTTCCATGGAGGGAACCCAACGTGCCTGAGCCAGTCATGTCAAAGCCCATCGAACAAGAGCAGAGGCCAGAGCGAGAGGCCATGAAGAGGCGGGCTCAACAACAACGGGAGAATGCTGCCAGATACACCTCTTCGGGCAAGCTGCAATTTTTCACCGAGAGGGAAAACGAAATGGAAATTGCCGACTACTACGGATACGTCAAGTGAGAGCTGCTAGGATTCTTGGTGCCACCTTGGCTACCAGCTGTTCTTCCATACACAGGTAAGACAGGTATAGAACTGAATAAGTAAATGGAATACAATTAATAGACGAGTAACAAACCTTTCGAATTTTCAGATGCTGCTAACTGGGGCGTGAGAAAGGAAGGACTGAAAGTTGGATGGGAGAATGAAGGAAAGGGGTAAAAACTGAGCAAAGAGGAAGGAACTTGGCCCAGGGCTAGGAAGGCCAAAAGAGACGTATGGATTTAGGAAAGGAAGCAGGAGCGAGGATGAAATGGCAGAAGTAAAAAGCAGGGTCAGAGGTCTGGGTTGAAAGAACACAATTGGAGTAGAGTTGAAGGTGACAGAAGATGAGTCTAGGTTTACTAGGAGAAATAGAAAAAGTCTCTCGGGGACGCTGGCCTTAAGTCTCACAACCACCAGATAGGTATTTCAGAAAACAAGAGGTTCAGGACACATCTCTGAAAGGTCTGAGTTGCCTTATTCAGGTGTGACTGTAGTGGGGGAATAGGGAAATCTACCAGAGAAGTGGCTAGGGCTCAGAGTTATCCTAGGGGCAGCTGACGACAGGGGCAGAGCCAAGGGAACTGCTGGATCAGGAGGCCCACGAACAAAGCAGGGGCATAGCCGCCTGTCACTTCCCTGCCAGGAAGGAAGCCAGGTATATTACTGTAACCAAGGCACACTGGGGTCTTTACTGTATGGAGAACTTGGCTCCTGCCCGCAATCCTACGGCTCGGCGTCACACACAGGAAGTAGGGCCTCTGGGCAACCAGAAATGGGAATGGGACTGAAGGAGATTCAGCCCACAAATATCCGACCACCAGCTTCCACCTCTGCAGTCTGCCACCCTGTGTCTGCTCAACGCATCACAGAAACAAGTTTTCAAGGTGAGTATACAGACGGCAGAGAAAAGTTGAACAATGAGGTCGGCATTCAAAAATGGGGTCAAATCGACAGCTGGGAAGGGGTGTAGAGACAGGTAGAATTTAGATCCTGAGCCTTTAATAACCACTACCTTCTCTCAGTGCTCTCTGTTTTTAGACTCTATATGAGAACACCTAGGGCTTCCCTGGTGGCGCCTGCCAATGCAGGGGACACGGGTTCGAGCCCTGGTCTGCGAAGATCCCACATGCCGTGCAGCAACTAAGCGCATGTGCCACGACGACGGAGCCTGCATTCTAGAGCCCGTGAGCCTCAACTACCGAAGCCCACGTGCCTACAGCCCATGCTCCGCAACAAGAGAAGCCACCGCGATGAGATGCCCGCACACCGCAACCGAGAGTAGCCCCCGCTAGCCGCCAACTAGAGAAAGCCCGTGCACAGCAATGAGAGACCCAGTGCGGCCAAAAACATAAATACGTAGAATAAATAAGTTCAAACAGTAAATAAATACATAAACATAAATTACAAAAAAAAAGAACACCTAATGCAGGTGGGAAGGTGGGAGGGCCACCGTAGAGGTCATCTATGCTACATGTACAAGAACCCCGAGAGCACACCAATCGGTACCACACTTTTCACTGCTGTAGCCGATCGTTCCCCCTGTACTGCCACACTGTAGCACTCCCTTCCCTCATCTACTGCTATAGTCTCTTCGGAAGGTGTTTCCGAACTCTTGTTATCAGAGTGCCAGTTGAACTGTCCTCACTTCCTTCATTTATACCAGGATTGAAGACCTTGTGGTCCGAGATCCTGTCCAGAGAGCAAGCAGGCTAAGACTCTGTCTTTGTTGATGTATTTCATCAGCAAGGGCTCTACCCCCTCTCCTAGTTCATGGTGTGAAGTGTTCTTGGCCTCTCGGGAAAGTGGGGAGAATGGAAAGGACCCTATATGAGAATGCTAGGCTCTGTAAAACATTTCAGGTTTTTAAAAATAAGACTCATTTTGTATTGGACTGACAACAGTCCTATGAAATACAAAGAAGGCCGAGAATCAGTGACAGGAAAGGATCACCAGTAAGAACTACAACAGTCACCGCTTACCTCGTAGCATAGGGCACTGTCCGTGATCCTTAAGAAGAGTTAGTAGAAATGCCTTGCCCATCTTGCCCCTGAACCCCTTGAAAGGTACACGACTGCTGTGTTGGTGTTTAGGGGGAGCATCTCACTTACCAGGGACTGACTTCTCCCTTGATTCCTCTGTAGTGATGGAGACTTCCCCGCTGATGAAAAATTCCCTGGGATTGCAACCTCCAAGCCAGACAGCTTTCCTATGGAATGACAGAGAACTTGTCAAGGTGAAACACCAGTCTGCGGGAGAAAGGGAAGAAGAGAATGATGGAAATCGTTTCTGGGAAACTATTTTTACATTATGTGTTGTTTGTTCCCGGTAAATAAACTGAAATCTTCTTAACAGTAAAACAAAATCTAAACCACTAAAGCCAACAATACAGGAGTATAACGTTCGAAAAAAATTTCTTTGGCTGCGCAGCATGTGGGATCTTAGCTCCCCAACCAGGGATTGAACCCACGCCTGCTGCATTGGAAGCGCAGAGTCTTCACCACGGGACCACCGGGGAAGTCCCAGGACTATCACTTTTAAAGGAGAAGGTACAAACCCCTCGGTTCTATGAACTGGAGATTTTTAGTAAGAAGTCAATATATTTGTTGTTAGGCACATTTTATGTTAGGCTGTCTCCCTGCACAGGATGCAGGCGCCTTGAGAATGGAAGTCATATCCCTCTATAGTACGTCCCTCTTCTTTCTGCTTTGCAGTTTGCTGCTCCACTTGCTCAACCCCACCTAGTAATAACCTATACTTCCCTTGTTCCTGTTTTCCCATCTGGAAAACAGACAAAAGGCAACCAAACAACGCAAAGGTCTCAACAAATAAGGGATATCCAAAACCAGAGATGGCCAGAACTTCTGTACCCCTGATGAAATAGTCCTCATACAAAACCTGATAATCAAATTCCTTAATGCTAGGAATCACAGTGAAAAATAGTATCTGAACTGACTTCTGTCAGATGAGTGAGAACTAAGGTTAATTCAGTGTATCTGAAGCATAGAAAGTGAGGGCAAAAGTGGCACAAGATGGGGCTAGAGAAGCAGAGAGGATTCTAGACCACGCAGAGTCTTAAAGGCCAACAGTGTGTTTTCTATTCTCAAAACAATGCTTGTGAGCGATGTTTATGAGCAACGTTCCAACTTGCTTTGAAGGTTTCTTGTGTGAAGAGTGGATTGGAAGGAAACAAGATATATGGACACCAGTTAGGACCTAATCGCAACAGACAGGCAAGTTCAGTATTAGGAAGTTGAGGAAGAGCTGGCTGACAGATTCCAAAGAAATTCAGGAGATGAACTGAAGCGGGCTTAATGGGGTAGGAGATGGAGGAAAGGAAGGTCTTAGGGAATTCAAGGGTTTACTGCACACATGAGCAAAGTCTCAAAATTAATCATTTGAACGTACAGAGGCGGATCTCCCAAATGACACCGGTTAGGAAGCAACGGTACGCCCTTTAGAATTCCTAGAGACAACACAAATCAACTGTTTCGATGGAAAATTCGGCGGGACTCTTGATTTCCATGGGAATACAGAGAAAAGAGACACTGATCTGGCTTGCAGGTATATTTAGGAAGTTGTTAGCCGGACATCACCTACTAGTATCATGTAAGTAGGCCGTCCGAAGTAGGAAGCTTAGGGGAAAAACCTGGAGGAAAACTTAAAAGCTTAAGCCACACCTCTACACTACACCACCTTTCACAATTTCTTCTCAGATAAGCATCATCCCCATCAGTGAAGAAACTCGTTCGTACCTCATAATAGGAAAAACAGGCCTAAAGATTCAATGTGTGTCTTGGGAGGTCCCATCTATGCGATATCTTCCTGGGACCAGAAAAGGCCCCAGGAAGATCCATCTCTGCACCCCTGAAAGCTTACCACCAAGGAAAATGACTAGGTCCA
Source organism: Balaenoptera borealis (assembly GCF_965194805.1). Taxonomy (NCBI): domain Eukaryota; kingdom Metazoa; phylum Chordata; class Mammalia; order Artiodactyla; family Balaenopteridae; genus Balaenoptera; species Balaenoptera borealis. The sequence goes on from NW_028123047.1 coordinate 190,586, forward strand.
TAGATTGCCTCCCTCAAACCAGCTTACCTCACACATAGATCATTAGCAACTCCGCCCTTACTCACATTATCACAGTCACAAGAGTGGTTAGGGAGAAAAGCACTAACCAGGGGAACTAAAACAGAGGCAATCCAGGCCAAGCTGGGCTGGTGGCAGATATCTTGCTCCTTACGCTCGGGTGCATAATGCGACTCACCACAGTGCCTTTTTCACAGACCCTTTTGAACGTTTCTCCACAGAATCCAACAGCTCAAGTTAGTTCATGACGCTTCAAGGTCAACAATCGTCAAGAGAAAAACATGCAATATGTCTTACAATGTTGGATTCCTTACAAACAGGACAAGGAGATAACCATGTAGACAAAACCAGAGCATTTGAAAACATCTGTATTCTACAAACACACCAGTGAATGCTATAAATAAGGTACTATGACATAAAACAAAATGAAAACTAGATGTGAGACTGTTCTCTTCAGTGTACAGACTTCATGGCAGTTGCTGCACACTATCTAGCTACTTAGATCTTTAACTCTCTGTTCTGTTAATACCAAATGAGGCCCAAGTGTGTCAACCTGTTTCCCACAGAAACCAAAAAGTCTACATGCATCTCTTTTCTCCTGTGCCCTTTCACCTTACCTGCTCCCAATTCTCCACCAACGTCCTCCTCTTTCTCTAATTATTCTCCTCTTCATTTTGCTTGGCCTTGCCCCCAAGCATGCAAGACAGAGAGTCCTAGAGGTCCAAGATTCTAGAGTGGCTGTTTGCAAGGCGGAGGAGATTACAGTAACTGCCACACTGTATATACTTCTGTGCAAAGAAAAAGGGACAGTGTTCAGAATGTCTCTCACATATAACAAGAGCTGGAGATGGCAGGATACCTGTGTGGCCCAAGGAACTAGAGCTAGCAAATTATGGGCCAAACAATTGCAACCAAAGGCTGGAAGAGGAAAGGTCTGCAACCAGCTCTGTCTCCTAGCTCTCTGGTATTTGCTGCCAACGGGCAGAGTCTATTTCGTGAAGCATCAAGCACTGAAAAGAAGACTCCTGCTGCTGGAAGGTGACAGGAAGTAACGTCCAATGCAAGATCAAGGCTTGTCCTCGAAGCAATGCCCATAATGGAAGAGAAAAAAAAAAGAGAAAGCGGAAGTGAAATGTTAAGTCGCAAGTCCAACCTGGCCCCCAGCCTAGCCCAGCCCAAGGAAGGTAGGAGTCAAGGAGAAGAAACTAAAAGAGAAGAGCCTTGGACCACAACATTCTCCACAAGGTACACTCAAGAAACTTCACCCTACTCTTGAACCAAGTTACAAAGAGAGCTTCTTAATCCCTACTTTGGCTCCTTAAAAGCTGCTATCAGTTCACTCATTAGACACATATGATTTCAGAACAACTGTAATAGTTCAAACTAGATGGCTCTTTCCTTCCTAAGGATTATTAATTAAAGAAGATCTATATAGCTCTAAGTATATGATACATAAAATAGAATACTCTGTAGAATATAAGTAACTCTTAGTTCAGTGTATTAATGAACGTCTGTAAGAAATGTGGCAATGATTTCCCTAATGGAAGAGCCTGGGGGAGGTAAATCTGTCTTCTAGGATTTCCTCCCCAGAGCTCAGAAACTCAGGTGTTGTTTTAGCTCTCCTACACTCTCTTCACCCAAGCCCGCCTTCCTGTTGGGGATCGGACCTCCCTATTGGCTCTCTCATACCTTTCAACTGCCTGCTTTGTGACATCACTCTCCTACCAAACCTACTACCACTTGGTAGAGTCTTGGGGTTTCCGTGGAGCTGTTTGGACCAGTAACCAGTGACCTCTGTACTGGACACGTGCGCCGTTCAGCTGCAGCCACTCGGACATCCTCTAGTGTTGTCTCCTCATCCCTGGTACCTGCAGTGGATGCTTCCTCTTCTCTGACCATGTCAGGTAAGAAAAGAAACTTTGGAAAGTTTTGCGTTCGATTCTTTTGCCCCTAAATTGAGTAGGAGATTCAAAATAGCATGGAATAATGAGGGAAAGTATTGAACTACACGTCTGGAGACCTAATTTCACTTTTGACTTTGACGTTTACTATCTGTGTGACTTTGGACAAATCACTGGCTGTCTCACAAAGCCTGTTGCTTTCCTTAACTGTTACGTTAGGATACCACGTTGGGTTGATCACTCTGATCCCCTTCTTTTCCAGTATTGAGCCTTAAAGGGTACCCATGTAGAAAACGAAATCAGACACTTCTCAAGAGTGTTTCAACAGAAACATAGAAAAGCCAGGGGACATAGAAAACTAGCAATATATACCAAGATGTTTCATCTCTAATGGTCTCCCTCCACTAGGATTTCGACTAGTTGAAAAGAGAGAATAGGGAGAGAGGATGGAGAGTACTGGGCTCTACAGGGAGGCACAGAGTCGAGCGTAAGGAAGTTTAGGACGGTTTTCATTAGCACAGGCCAACAGGCACCAAGAGATGGGAGAAAATGTAAGAATGAAGAGGGAAAGCATAGAGGAGCTCTCAAGAAAAACGGAGTTTGCAATGGAATGCTGATGGGAACCAAAGATTTTCAATTAAAGCAGAAACAGCACAGAGGGAAACCTGCTCAGAGCAGGGCAAAACCAAGTTGATGGTAGCAAACCCTTACATTAACAGACTTAAGAAGGAAAGTAAGGCCAGAACAGGGGATCACCGGGAAAGGCAGCTTATCAGAAAAGTCATACTCCGTTTTCTTTCTTTTATTGCCTCTCTGAATACAGTTGGCCACTTGACAGTTTTGAATATAAACATTTTAGAAATACGTTTTAGAAATGATGCCTCCTATAAACAAGCAACCACAGTGGTTATCTAGGGGGCTGCTTTTCAGTGTTTTATTCTTTCTAATTTTTAAACTAGGTAGACATTTCACCAATTCAACATTTTAAGTGATATCTTCTAAATTGAATCAGAAGGACTATTTTCCTTGGTGTGATATGTAGGTTCTAAGGCAAGGCTGCTTTTCATTTTTACAGTTATTTCCTTCCTAACACAGAGAGCACATTGATCAACAGCCATCGTTCGCTTGTAGAGCTTAGCTACCGAAGAAGAAGAAGAAGAAGAAAAAGTCAAGCCCCACATCTCTAATTCCCCCCACTTAGGGAATTCCCTGGCGGTCCAGTGCTTAGGACTCGGTGCTTTCACGGCCAGGGCCACGCGGCGCGGCCAAAGAAACAAAACAAACAAACATCCACGTTTATCGAAAACCATATTGTGGAGTCCTGTGGATTTTCTTACATTCGAAAATCTTTTTTAATTGGATTCTAGGCATGATGGTTTTTTGAGGTTTTGGGATGCCATCTTCTTGGATGCTGAAGATGATTCTAATCTAAGTTCTAGGATAAATCCAAAAACCTTCCTGATACATTTTAAGCTTCCTTTCTGCTTATTATATAAGCTATATTCATTGAAATATATATTTCTCCTAGGCTTAATACCTCTTACTTGCTGGGTAAAAATATGAAGGAGCACAATAATGAAACTCTTTTACACTTATTATTTTGCTGTCTGCTTCGTACCGGTTTTCATTGAAATACTTGTCTATATGTGTTGTGGCTACCTATACATGCACATTTATTGCATTCTGTTGCTTGTTATGCATTTTTTACTGACATACCTTCTCTGTCTGTATGCATTGGCTAGGAATTCATTCACCTCTATCACCTCCATCGTGTTTTCTGGTTAATAGTATTCACTAAAATAGAGTGGGCAAAATTCACTTTCATAATATTGCATGGATGGTACAGAATGCCATTTGTTAGTAAATTCATTAGGCTTCGATACTTGCCACATACCCCAGTTTTCATTAATATCTATGGATTTCTTTTTCGTTAACGTAATATGCTTGTCATGATTTTTCTTTGTCTTTCTAGAACTTATTGTATCTTCCTCCATATAAATCATACGCAATAGATCAGCTTATTCATCTATTAATTATTACTGCTATTATTATTGGTGGTGGTGTTATAACCACTTTATAGGTGAGGAATCTGAAGTAATCAGATAACTTTTCCCTTTCCAAAAGCACTTAAGAAATCCACTTTCGGGTAATCATTTTGAGGTAGGATGAGAAACCAGGCTTGAAGAGGGCAAAAATGACTCTTTCAATTCACCAGTTGGACTGAGCTGTACGTCACCTCTAGGTAATAGCGTGGGAACTGCACAAGCAAAGGGAGACACTGAAGACGACCATGGTAATAGCCGTACTGTTTTCTAATGGACAAAAAAAATGCCTATATTATAAGTTCTATTTCTCCTGCTTTCTGGCAGTATCATGCTCAGAGTGGAGTCCTGGCAAGGAAGTCAGGATACTTAGGTTCTGAAACCTGGTAATGATACTAACATAATGAGAGAACTTGAACAAGTCAACCCGACCTCTCTGAGCCTCAGTTTCCTTACTCACGAAATGAGACTGAGAACATCGAAGTTCTCTAAGGGCCTCCTAGTTCTAAAATGCTTCCAGTCTAGGAAATAGCATAGAAGTCAATACGAGTGCAGGCTGAAGGGAAAGACAGGGCAGGGAGAAGGTTGCTTCCAGCCTAGAGAACAATCTCTGAACCACACCACTTGGCTCTTCTGCCCGTCTGTGCCCAAGATGGGAGCACAGGCAGTGAATAGAGAAGAGTGGAAAACTGCTCAGTCCTTACAGCCATCATCAACTGTCTGATTTTGGGTTTCTCAGGAAGTAGTGATAGTAGAGGTGTCCTGATAGCAAGAACCTTCAGATGATGCCGTTCCTCAAACGTAGTGAGAATTTCTCAACCTCCCTGAGTTTTTCATGACCCTCTTGTTCTTACAGAAAATTTCCAACATCCATCTCTACTTGGAACTCTAAATTCTCTGCAGCATTCTCCTCCTGTGGTGAGCAATGCAACTTCCCTAACACGAAGTGTCTGCAACTTCTCCAGAGTCTCTGCCCCTGCCGTCAGTTCGGCATCGGCTACTGGTACCCCTTTCCAGACACTCATGGGTAGTGCCTACCTTTACCAACATTCTAGCACGACTATGTTATCTGGAGTTACTGACCACAGCCAGATCTCCACTTCAGCTGCTTCCTATCCAGGTGTTCTTGAGTGGGACATCACAGCAAGCACTGAAAAGAATTCTTCTTCACTCGGAGACTTTACTCTGGCACTCACTGACCGCCACACAGCTGCCTCCTCCATGTTTCTGGCAGCCCAGGATGATAAAACTTCAGACGCCAAGAACATGGTCCCTCTACATCCATCGCTTTCTGCCAGCCTTGCTCAGGGAACACCATCTCAGATTCCAAATCAGGGGCAGAGCCGCCTGCCACTTCCCTGCCAGGAAGGAAGCCAGGTATATTACTATAACCAAGGCACACTGGGGTCTTTACTGTATGGAGAACTTGGCTCCTGCCCGCAATCCTACGGCTCGGCGTCATACACAGGAAGTCGGGCCTCTGGGCAACCAGAAATGGGAATGGGACCGAAGGAGATTCAGCCCACAAATATCCGACCACCAGCTTCCACCTCTGCAGTCTGCCACCCTGTGTCTGCTCAACGCATCACAGAAACAAGTTTTCAAGGTGAGTATAACAAACGCCAGAGAAAGTTGAAGAATGAGGTCGGCATTCAAAAATGGGGTCAAATCGACAGCTGGGAAGGGGTGTAGAGGCAGGTAGAATTCAGATCCTGAGCCTTTAATAACCACTACCTTCGCTCAGTGCCCTCTGTTTTTAGACTCTCTATGAGAACACCTAGGGCTTCCCTGGTGGCGCCGTGGTTAAGAATCCGCCTGCCAATGCAATGCGGGGGACACGGGTTCGAGCCCTGGTCTGCGAAGATCCCACATGCCGTGCAGCAACTAAGCGCATGTGCCACAACGACGGAGCCTGCATTCTAGAGCCCGTGAGCCTCAACTACCGAAGCCCACGTGCCTACAGCCCATGCTCCGCAACAAGAGAAGCCACCGCGATGAGAAGCCCGCACACCGCAACCAAGAGTAGCCCCCGCTAGCCGCCAACTAGAGAAAGCCCGTGCACAGCAATGAGAGACCCAGTGCAGCCAAAAACATAAATACGTAGAATAAATAAGTTCAAACAGTAAATAAATACATAAACATAAATTACAAAAAAAAAAGAACACCTAATGCAGGTGGGACGGTGGGAGGGCCACTGTAGAGGTCATCTATGCTACATGTACAAGAACCCCGAGAGCACACCAATCGGTACCACACTTTTCACTGCTGTAGCCGATCGTTCCCCCTGTACTGCCACACTGTAGCACTCCCTTCCCTCATCTACTGCTATAGTCTCTTCGGAAGGTGTTTCAGAACTCTTGTTATGAGAGTGCCAGTTGAACTGTCCTCACTTCCTTCATTTATACCAGGATTGAAGACCTTGTGGTCCGAGATCCTGTCCAGAGAGCAAGCAGGCTAAGACTCTGTCTTTGTTGATGTATTTCATCAGCAAGGGCTCTACCCCCTCTCCTAGTTCATGGTGTGACGTGTTCTTGGCCTCTCGGGAAAGTGGGGAGAATGGAAAGGACCCTATATGAGAATGCTAGGCTTTGTAAAACATTTCAGGTTTTTAAAAATAAGACTCATTTTGTATTGGACTTATAAACAGTCCTATGAAATACAAAGCGAGCCGAGAATCAGCGACAGGAAAGGCTCACCAGTAAGAATTACAACAGTCACCGCTTACCTCGTAGCATAGGGCACTGTCCGTGATCCTTAAGAAGAGTTAGTAGAAATGCCTTGCCCATCTTGCCCCTGAACCCCTTGAAAGGTACACGACTGCTGTGTTGGTGTTTAGGGGGAGCATCTCACTTACCAGGGACTGACTTCTCCCTTGATCCCTTTGTAGGGATGGAGACCTCCCCCCTGGTGATGAAAAATTCCCTGGGATTGCAACCTCCAAGCCAGACGTTTTGTGTGACACAAAGTCAAGAACTCCCCAAGTCCTGCAGTAGCAGAAACAGCCACATACTTGAGAGTAACCCACCATCTGAACTTGGGGACATTTCAGTGACAGCTCCAGTCCAGAGTGCCAGGCGTCTCCTGGCCCTGCCTCCAGCTCCAAGCCAGGGACAAATAGAGAGTAAGCACGTGGATGATATCAAAACCAAGCTTTCAAAGCCTCTGGATGCCTACCAGATCCCAACAGAGAACCAAGATCCTCCACTACTCCCTTTAGGAATCCCTGATAGTCACCAGCCACTGGCCTGCACCGATCCCCTCAGCCAAGAGGAGCAGCCTGGTTCTGAAAATGCTGATCTGGGAGAGAACAGCCGGAGTCGTCAGGACCTAGGGACACTTGAAAATGGGATTGAACCTAGCAGTGGTCTTGCAGACATTACTACACTGGCGGAGGATATTCACCTTCCCCAGCTCTTTAATCCTTTGAAAGATCTTGATCAATCCCAAGGTCCCAACGTGATCAAAGCTAAAGACACCAGAGCCATTAAGGTGAATCAGGTGCAGGAAAAGCCAAGTGTCATAAAGGTTCCCTCTGATCAACCCAGGAAGAACAAACAGAAAGCCTCTGAGCCTATCAGTGGCGCTCCCAAGGCCAAAATCCAGCCAAAGAATCCAGAGTGCCTGTTAGGGGGAGAAGTGGTTATATGCCACGCTGCAGTCAGTGACAGGGCTCCTGTGAACACGGCCAAGCACTCTCAAGGCAAACCTCAGAAAGCTGCATCCAGAAAGATCAGCAAAACTAAGAGCCACGGGCAGGAAAAGACCAAAAGGACCAGAGGGAGAAACAAGGCTGAGGAGAACAAGCAGTCAGGGAACAAAGTCAAGGCAGAAGAGAAGCCAGCAATCCCCCACACGAAGCGAAAGGAACACCAAACTGAGCTTCTCCAACAGAGCTTTCAAAAGCCTCGAACCTCCCTTGGCGTGCGCATGCTGGAGTCTGTGAAGGTTCTTCATGCGCTGGGGAAGAAGAATGAGACGAAAACTGGGCTCTCTTCCTGTCGGCTCTTGGGAAAGTCAAGCAACCCCAAAGACCCCCAGCCACCCCCAGCTATCCAGCCATGGCGGCATACCCCACGTGAGGGGAAGGGTCCTGAGAAAACGCAAGTCCAAGCCCAGAAACCAGACAGCAGTGCTGAAACAGAGTGTCCGTCTCCAGCCCAGTATGAGCGGCCTCCTCCTGGGAAGGTCAAGTTGATACCTCTGCCTTTTTCTGCCTGGGACAAGCCTCAAGCTCGACCCGCTCCTCGGAGGCCACAGTCTCTGGCCTCACATCGGCCTGCTGGGGCTTACCGTGCCCAGCCTGGTTCTACTGACTCAGCTCAACCTGCTGCAGTCAATTCATCCCAGCCAGCTCCTGCCTCTTTGCCAGGCCCCGCCAAACCAGCTCAGCCAACTGTGACCAACCCAACCCAACCGGCTTGGACCAACCATACCCAGCCTCGTGTCCCTCAGTCTGCTGCTCCTAGGCCTGCACCCTCCAAAACTTCATCTGGCGCTCCTCTCCAGCGGGAGCCTGTTCCCCCTGCTGTGAATAAGCGCCAGTCCCCACCCAAGCTCCAAACCCAATTTCTACTCCAAGACTTCAGCAAGCAACGAGTTCCATGGAGGGAACCCAACGTGCCTGAGCCAGTCATGTCAAAGCCCATCGAACAAGAGCAGAGGCCAGAGCGAGAGGCCATGAAGAGGCGGGCTCAACAACAACGGGAGAATGCTGCCAGATACACCTCTTCGGGCAAGCTGCAATTTTTCACCGAGAGGGAAAACGAAATGGAAATTGCCGACTACTACGGATACGTCAAGTGAGAGCTGCTAGGATTCTTGGTGCCACCTTGGCTACCAGCTGTTCTTCCATACACAGGTAAGATAGGTATAGAACTGAATAAGTAAATGGAATACAATTAATAGACGAGTAACAAACCTTTCGAATTTTCAGATGCTGCTAACTGGGGCGTGAGAAAGGAAGGACTGAAAGTTGGATGGGAGAATGAAGGAAAGGGGTAAAAACTGAGCAAAGAGGAAGGAACTTGGCCCAGGGCTAGGAAGGCCAAAAGAGACGTATGGATTTAGGAAAGGAAGCAGGAGCGAGGATGAAATGGCAGAAGTAAAAAGCAGGGTCAGAGGTCTGGGTTGAAAGAACACAATTGGAGTAGAGTTGAAGGTGACAGAAGATGAGTCTAGGTTTACTAGGAGAAATAGAAAAAGTCTCTCGGGGACGCTGGCCTTAAGTCTCACAACCACCAGATAGGTATTTCAGAAAACAAGAGGTTCAGGACACATCTCTGAAAGGTCTGAGTTGCCTTATTCAGGTGTGACTGTAGTGGGGGAATAGGGAAATCTACCAGAGAAGTGGCTAGGGCTCAGAGTTATCCTAGGGGCAGCTGACGACAGGGGCAGAGCCAAGGGAACTGCTGGATCAGGAGGCCCACGAACAAAGCAGGGGCATAGCCGCCTGTCACTTCCCTGCCAGGAAGGAAGCCAGGTATATTACTATAACCAAGGCACACTGGGGTCTTTACTGTATGGAGAACTTGGCTCCTGCCCGCAATCCTACGGCTCGGCGTCACACACAGGAAGTAGGGCCTCTGGGCAACCAGAAATGGGAATGGGACTGAAGGAGATTCAGCCCACAAATATCCGACCACCAGCTTCCACCTCTGCAGTCTGCCACCCTGTGTCTGCTCAACGCATCACAGAAACAAGTTTTCAAGGTGAGTATACAGACGGCAGAGAAAAGTTGAACAATGAGGTCAGCATTCAAAAATGGGGTCAAATCGACAGCTGGGAAGGGGTGTAGAGACAGGTAGAATTTAGATCCTGAGCCTTTAATAACCACTACCTTCTCTCAGTGCTCTCTGTTTTTAGACTCTATATGAGAACACCTAGGGCTTCCCTGGTGGCGCCTGCCAATGCAGGGGACACGGGTTCGAGCCCTGGTCTGCGAAGATCCCACATGCCGTGCAGCAACTAAGCGCATGTGCCACAACGACGGAGCCTGCATTCTAGAGCCCGTGAGCCTCAACTACCGAAGCCCACGTGCCTACAGCCCATGCTCCGCAACAAGAGAAGCCACCGCGATGAGATGCCCGCACACCGCAACCGAGAGTAGCCCCCGCTAGCCGCCAACTAGAGAAAGCCCGTGCACAGCAATGAGAGACCCAGTGCGGCCAAAAAAATAAATACGTAGAATAAATAAGTTCAAACAGTAAATAAATACATAAACATAAATTACAAAAAAAAAGAACACCTAATGCAGGTGGGAAGGTGCGAGGGCCACCGTAGAGGTCATCTATGCTACATGTACAAGAACCCCGAGAGCACACCAATCGGTACCACACTTTTCACTGCTGTAGCCGATCATTCCCCCTGTACTGCCACACTGTAGCACTCCCTTCCCTCATCTACTGCTATAGTCTCTTTGGAAGGTGTTTCCGAACTCTTGTTATCAGAGTGCCAGTTGAACTGTCCTCACTTCCTTCATTTATACCAGGATTGAAGACCTTGTGGTCCGAGATCCTGTCCAGAGAGCAAGCAGGCTAAGACTCTGTCTTTGTTGATGTATTTCATCAGCAAGGGCTCTACCCCCTCTCCTAGTTCATGGTGTGACGTGTTCTTGGCCTCTCGGGAAAGTGGGGAGAATGGAAAGGACCCTATATGAGAATGCTAGGCTCTGTAAAACATTTCAGGTTTTTAAAAATAAGGCTCATTTTGTATTGGACTTACAACAGTCCTATGAAATACAAAGAAAGCCGAGAATCAGTGACAGGAAAGGATCACCAGTAAGAACTACAACAGTCACCGCTTACCTCGTAGCATAGGGCACTGTCCGTGATCCTTAAGAAGAGTTAGTAGAAATGCCTTGCCCATCTTGCCCCTGAACCCCTTGAAAGGTACACGACTGCTGTGTTGGTGTTTAGGGGGAGCATCTCACTTACCAGGGACTGACTTCTCCCTTGATTCCTCTGTAGTGATGGAGACTTCCCCGCTGATGAAAAATTCCCTGGGATTGCAACCTCCAAGCCAGACAGCTTTCCTATGGAATGACAGAGAACTTGTCAAGGTGAAACACCAGTCTGCGGGAGAAAGGGAAGAAGAGAATGATGGAAATCGTTTCTGGGAAACTATTTTTACATTATGTGTTGTTTGTTCCCGGTAAATAAACTGAAATCTTCCTAACAGTAAAACAAAATCTAAACCACTAAAGCCAATAATACAGGAGTATAACGTTCGAAAAAAATTTCTTTGGCTGCGCAGCATGTGGGATCTTAGCTCCCCAACCAGGGATTGAACCCACGCCTGCTGCATTGGAAGCGCAGAGTCTTCACCACGGGACCACCGGGGAAGTCCCAGGACTATCACTTTTAAAGGAGAAGGTACAAACCCCTCGGTTCTATGAACTGGAGATTTTTAGTAAGAAGTCAATATATTTGTTGTTAGGCACATTTTATGTTAGGCTGTCTCCCTGCACAGGATGCAGGCGCCTTGAGAATGGAAGTCATATCCCTCTATAGTACGTCCCTCTTCTTTCTGCTTTGCAGTTTGCTGCTCCACTTGCTCAACCCCACCTAGTAATAACCTATACTTCCCTTGTTCCTGTTTTCCCATCTGGAAAACAGACAAAAGGCAACCAAACAACGCAAAGGTCTCAACAAATAAGGGATATCCAAAACCAGAGATGGCCAGAACTTCTGTACCCCTGATGAAATAGTCCTCATACAAAACCTGATAATCAAATTCCTTAATGCTAGGAATCACAGTGAAAAATAGTATCTGAACTGACTTCTGTCAGATGAGTGAGAACTAAGGTTAATTCAGTGTATCTGAAGCATAGAAAGTGAGGGCAAAAGTGGCACAAGATGGGACTAGAGAAGCAGAGAGGATTCTAGACCACGCAGAGTCTTAAAGGCCAACAGTGTGTTTTCTATTCTCAAAACAATGCTTGTGAGCGATGTTTATGAGCAACGTTCCAACTTGCTTTGAAGGTTTCTTGTGTGAAGAGTGGATTGGAAGGAAACAAGATATATGGACACTAGTTAGGACCTAATCGCAACAGACAGGCAAGTTCAGTATTAGGAAGTTGAGGAAGAGCTGGCTGACAGATTCCAAAGAAATTCAGGAGATGAACTGAAGCGGGCTTAATGGGGTAGGAGATGGAGGAAAGGAAGGTCTTAGGGAATTCAAGGGTTTACTGCACACATGAGCAAAGTCTCAAAATTAATCATTTGAACGTACAGAGGCGGATCTCCCAAATGACACCGGTTAGGAAGCAACGGTACGCCCTTTAGAATTCCTAGAGACAACACAAATCAACTGTTTCGATGGAAAATTCGGCGGGACTCTTGATTTCCATGGGAATACAGAGAAAAGAGACACTGATCTGGCTTGCAGGTATATTTAGGAAGTTGTTAGCCGGACATCACCTACTAGTATCATGTAAGTAGGCCGTCCGAAGTAGGAAGCTTAGGGGAAAAACCTGGAGGAAAACTTAAAAGCTTAAGCCACACCTCTACACTACACCACCTTTCACAATTTCTTCTCAGATAAGCATCATCCCCATCAGTGAAGAAACTCGTTCGTACCTCATAATAGGAAAAACAGGCCTAAAGATTCAATGTGTGTCTTGGGAGGTCCCATCTATGCGATATCTTCCTGGGACCAGAAAAGGCCCCAGGAAGATCCATCTCTGCACCCCTGAAAGCTTACCACCAAGGAAAATGACTAGGTCCATAGATTGCCTCCCTCAAACCAGCTTACCTCACACATAGATCATTAGCAACTCCGCCCTTACTCACATTATCACAGTCACAAGAGTGGTTAGGGAGAAAAGCACTAACCAGGGGAACTAAAACAGAGGCAATCCAGGCCAAGCTGGGCTGGTGGCAGATATCTTGCTCCTTACGCTCGGGTGCATAATGCGACTCACCACAGTGCCTTTTTCACAGACCCTTTTGAACGTTTCTCCACAGAATCCAACAGCTCAAGTTAGTTCATGACGCTTCAAGGTCAACAATCGTCAAGAGAAAAACATGCAATATGTCTTACAATGTTGGATTCCTTACAAACAGGACAAGGAGATAACCATGTAGACAAAACCAGAGCATTTGAAAACATCTGTATTCTACAAACACACCAGTGAATGCTATAAATAAGGTACTATGACATAAAACAAAATGAAAACTAGATGTGAGACTCTTCTCTTCAGTGTACAGACTTCATGGCAGTTGCTGCACACTATCTAGCTACTTAGATCTTTAACTCTCTGTTCTGTTAATACCAAATGAGGCCCAAGTGTGTCAACCTGTTTCCCACAGAAACCAAAAAGTCTACATGCATCTCTTTTCTCCTGTGCCCTTTCACCTTACCTGCTCCCAATTCTCCACCAACGTCCTCCTCTTTCTCTAATTATTCTCCTCTTCATTTTGCTTGGCCTTGCCCCCAAGCATGCAAGACAGAGAGTCCTAGAGGTCCAAGATTCTAGAGTGGCTGTTTGCAAGGCGGAGGAGATTACAGTAACTGCCACACTGTATATACTTCTGTGCAAAGAAAAAGGGACAGTGTTCAGAATGTCTCTCACATATAACAAGAGCTGGAGATGGCAGGATACCTGTGTGGCCCAAGGAACTAGAGCTAGCAAATTATGGGCCAAACAATTGCAACCAAAGGCTGGAAGAGGAAAGGTCTGCAACCAGCTCTGTCTCCTAGCTCTCTGGTATTTGCTGCCAACGGGCAGAGTCTATTTCGTGAAGCATCAAGCACTGAAAAGAAGACTCCTGCTGCTGGAAGGTGACAGGAAGTAACGTCCAATGCAAGATCAAGGCTTGTCCTCGAAGCAATGCCCATAATGGAAGAGAAAAAAAAAAGAGAAAGCGGAAGTGAAATGTTAAGTCGCAAGTCCAACCTGGCCCCCAGCCTAGCCCAGCCCAAGGAAGGTAGGAGTCAAGGAGAAGAAACTAAAAGAGAAGAGCCTTGGACCACAACATTCTCCACAAGGTACACTCAAGAAACTTCACCCTACTCTTGAACCAAGTTACAAAGAGAGCTTCTTAATCCCTACTTTGGCTCCTTAAAAGCTGCTATCAGTTCACTCATTAGACACATATGATTTCAGAACAACTGTAATAGTTCAAACTAGATGGCTCTTTCCTTCCTAAGGATTATTAATTAAAGAAGATCTATATAGCTCTAAGTATATGATACATAAAATAGAATACTCTGTAGAATATAAGTAACTCTTAGTTCAGTGTATTAATGAACGTCTGTAAGAAATGTGGCAATGATTTCCCTAATGGAAGAGCCTGGGGGAGGTAAATCTGTCTTCTAGGATTTCCTCCCCAGAGCTCAGAAACTCAGGTGTTGTTTTAGCTCTCCTACACTCTCTTCACCCAAGCCCGCCTTCCTGTTGGGGATCGGACCTCCCTATTGGCTCTCTCATACCTTTCAACTGCCTGCTTTGTGACATCACTCTCCTACCAAACCTACTACCACTTGGTAGAGTCTTGGGGTTTCCGTGGAGCTGTTTGGACCAGTAACCAGTGACCTCTGTACTGGACACGTGCGCCGTTCAGCTGCAGCCACTCGGACATCCTCTAGTGTTGTCTCCTCATCCCTGGTACCTGCAGTGGATGCTTCCTCTTCTCTGACCATGTCAGGTAAGAAAAGAAACTTTGGAAAGTTTTGCGTTCGATTCTTTTGCCCCTAAATTGAGTAGGAGATTCAAAATAGCATGGAATAATGAGGGAAAGTATTGAACTACACGTCTGGAGACCTAATTTCACTTTTGACTTTGACGTTTACTATCTGTGTGACTTTGGACAAATCACTGGCTGTCTCACAAAGCCTGTTGCTTTCCTTAACTGTTACGTTAGGATACCACGTTGGGTTGATCACTCTGATCCCCTTCTTTTCCAGTATTGAGCCTTAAAGGGTACCCATGTAGAAAACGAAATCAGACACTTCTCAAGAGTGTTTCAACAGAAACATAGAAAAGCCAGGGGACATAGAAAACTAGCAATATATACCAAGATGTTTCATCTCTAATGGTCTCCCTCCACTAGGATTTCGACTAGTTGAAAAGAGAGAATAGGGAGAGAGGATGGAGAGTACTGGGCTCTACAGGGAGGCACAGAGTCGAGCGTAAGGAAGTTTAGGATGGTTTTCATTAGCACAGGCCAACAGGCACCAAGAGATGGGAGAAAATGTAAGAATGAAGAGGGAAAGCATAGAGGAGCTCTCAAGAAAAACGGAGTTTGCAATGGAATGCTGATGGGAACCAAAGATTTTCAATTAAAGCAGCAACAGCACAGAGGGAAACCTGCTCAGAGCAGGGCAAAACCAAGTTGATGGTAGCAAACCCTTACATTAACAGACTAAGAAGGAAAGTAAGGCCAGAACAGGGGATCACCAGGAAAGGCAGCTTATCAGAAAAGTCATACTCCGTTTTCTTTCTTTTATTGCCTCTCTGAATACAGTTGGCCACTTGACAGTTTTGAATATAAACATTTTAGAAATACGTTTTAGAAATGATGCCTCCTATAAACAAGCAACCACAGTGGTTATCTAGGGGGCTGCTTTTCAGTGTTTTATTCTTTCTAATTTTTAAACTAGGTAGACATTTCACCAATTCAACATTTTAAGTGATATCTTCTAAATTGAATCAGAAGGACTATTTTCCTTGGTGTGATATGTAGGTTCTAAGGCAAGGCTGCTTTTCATTTTTACAGTTATTTCCTTCCTAACACAGAGAGCACATTGATCAACAGCCATCGTTCGCTTGTAGATCTTAGCTACCGAAGAAGAAGAAGAAGAAGAAGAAAAAGTCAAGCCCCACATCTCTAATTCCCCCCACTTAGGGAATTCCCTGGCGGTCCAGTGCTTAGGACTCGGTGCTTTCACGGCCAGGGCCACGCGGCGCGGCCAAAGAAACAAAACAAACAAACATCCACATTTATCGAAAACCATATTGTGGAGTCCTGTGGATTTTCTTACATTTGAAAATCTTTTTTAATTGGATTCTAGGCATGATGGTTTTTTGAGGTTTTGGGATGCCATCTTCTTGGATGCTGAAGATGATTCTAATCTAAGTTCTAGGATAAATCCAAAAACCTTCCTGATACATTTTAAGCTTCCTTTCTGCTTATTATATAAGCTATATTCATTGAAATATATATTTCTCCTAGGCTTAATACCTCTTACTTGCTGGGTAAAAATATGAAGGAGCACAATAATGAAACTCTTTTACACTTATTATTTTGCTGTCTGCTTCGTACCGGTTTTCATTGAAATACTTGTCTATATGTGTTGTGGCTACCTATACATGCACATTTATTGCATTCTGTTGCTTGTTATGCATTTTTTACTGACATACCTTCTCTGTCTGTATGCATTGGCTAGGAATTCATTCACCTCTATCACCTCCATCGTGTCTTCTGGTTAATAGTATTCACTAAAATAGAGTGGGCAAAATTCACTTTCATAATATTGCATGGATGGTACAGAATGCCATTTGTTAGTAAATTCATTAGGCTTCGATACTTGCCACATACCCCAGTTTTCATTAATATCTATGGATTTCTTTTTCGTTAACGTAATATGCTTGTCATGATTTTTCTTTGTCTTTCTAGAACTTATTGTATCTTCCTCCATATAAATCATACGCAACAGATCAGCTTATTCATCTATTAATTATTACTGCTATTATTATTGGTGGTGGTGTTATAACCACTTTACAGATGAGTAATCTGAAGTAATCAGATAACTCTTCCCTTTCCAAAAGCACTTAAGAAATCCACTTTCGGGTAATCATTTTGAGGTAGGATGAGAAACCAGGCTTGAAGAGGGCAAAAATGACTCTTTCAATTCACCAGTTGGACTGAGCTGTACGTCACCTCTAGGTAATAGCGTGGGAACTGCACAAGCAAAGGGAGACACCGAAGACGACAATGGTAACAGCCGTACTGTTTTCTAATGGACAAAAAAAATGCCTATATTATAAGTTCTATTTCTCCTGCTTTCTGGCAGTATCATGCTCAGAGTGGAGTCCTGGCAAGGAAGTCAGGATACTTAGGTTCTGAAACCTGGTAATGATACTAACATAATGAGAGAACTTGAACAAGTCAACCCGACCTCTCTGAGCCTCAGTTTCCTTACTCACGAAATGAGACTGAGAACATCGAAGTTCTCTAAGGGCCTCCTAGTTCTAAAATGCTTCCAGTCTAGGAAATAGCATAGAAGTCAATACGAGTGCAGGCTGAAGGGAAAGACAGGGCAGGGAGAAGGTTGCTTCCAGCCTAGAGAACAATCTCTGAACCACACCACTTGGCTCTTCTGCCCGTCTGTGCCCAAGATGGGAGCACAGGCAGTGAATAGAGAAGAGTGGAAAACTGCTCAGTCCTTACAGCCATCATCAACTGTCTGATTTTGGGTTTCTCAGGAAGTAGTGATAGTAGAGGTGTCCTGATAGCAAGAACCTTCAGATGATGCCGTTCCTCAAACGTAGTGAGAATTTCTCAACCTCCCTGAGTTTTTCATGACCCTCTTGTTCTTACAGAAAATTTCCAACATCCATCTCTACTTGGAACTCTAAATTCTCTGCAGCATTCTCCTCCTGTGGTGAGCAATGCAACTTCCCTAACACGAAGTGTCTGCAACTTCTCCAGAGTCTCTGCCCCTGCCGTCAGTTCGGCATCGGCTACTGGTACCCCTTTCCAGACACTCATGGGTAGTGCCTACCTTTACCAACATTCTAGCACGACTATGTTATCTGGAGTTACTGACCACAGCCAGATCTCCACTTCAGCTGCTTCCTATCCAGGTGTTCTTGAGTGGGACATCACAGCAAGCACTGAAAAGAATTCTTCTTCACTCGGAGACTTTACTCTGGCACTCACTGACCGCCACACAGCTGCCTCCTCCATGTTTCTGGCAGCCCAGGATGATAAAACTTCAGACGCCAAGAACATGGTCCCTCTACATCCATCGCTTTCTGCCAGCCTTGCTCAGGGAACACCATCTCAGATTCCAAATCAGGGGCAGAGCCGCCTGTCACTTCCCTGCCAGGAAGGAAGCCAGGTATATTACTGTAACCAAGGCACACTGGGGTCTTTACTGTATGGAGAACTTGGCTCCTGCCCGCAATCCTACGGCTCGGCGTCATACACAGGAAGTCGGGCCTCTGGGCAACCAGAAATGGGAATGGGACTGAAGGAGATTCAGCCCACAAATATCCGACCACCAGCTTCCACCTCTGCAGTCTGCCACCCTGTGTCTGCTCAACGCATCACAGAAACAAGTTTTCAAGGTGAGTATAACAAACGCCAGAGAAAGTTGAAGAATGAGGTCGGCATTCAAAAATGGGGTCAAATCGACAGCTGGGAAGGGGTGTAGAGGCAGGTAGAATTTAGATCCTGAGCCTTTAATAACCACTACCTTCGCTCAGTGCCCTCTGTTTTTAGACTCTATATGAGAACACCTAGGGCTTCCCTGGTGGCGCCGTGGTTAAGAATCCGCCTGCCAATGCAATGCGGGGGACACGGGTTCGAGCCCTGGTCTGCGAAGATCCCACATGCCGTGCAGCAACTAAGCGCATGTGCCACAACGACGGAGCCTGCATTCTAGAGCCCGTGAGCCTCAACTACCGAAGCCCACGTGCCTACAGCCCATGCTCCGCAACAAGAGAAGCCACCGCGATGAGAAGCCCGCACACCGCAACCAAGAGTAGCCCCCGCTAGCCGCCAACTAGAGAAAGCCCGTGCACAGCAATGAGAGACCCAGTGCAGCCAAAAAAATAAATACGTAGAATAAATAAGTTCAAACAGTAAATAAATACATAAACATAAATTACAAAAAAAAGAACACCTAATGCAGGTGGGAAGGTGGGAGGGCCACTGTAGAGGTCATCTATGCTACATGTACAAGAACCCCGAGAGCACACCAATCGGTACCACACTTTTCACTGCTGTAGCCGATCATTCCCCCTGTACTGCCACACTGTAGCACTCCCTTCCCTCATCTACTGCTATAGTCTCTTCGGAAGGTGTTTCAGAACTCTTGTTATGAGAGTGCCAGTTGAACTGTCCTCACTTCCTTCATTTATACCAGGATTGAAGACCTTGTGGTCCGAGATCCTGTCCAGAGAGCAAGCAGGCTAAGACTCTGTCTTTGTTGATGTATTTCATCAGAAAGGGCTCTACCCCCTCTCCTAGTTCATGGTGTGACGTGTTCTTGGCCTCTCGGGAAAGTGGGGAGAATGGAAAGGACCCTATATGAGAATGCTAGGCTTTGTAAAACATTTCAGGTTTTTAAAAATAAGACTCATTTTGTATTGGACTTATAACAGTCCTATGAAATACAAAGCGAGCCGAGAATCAGTGACAGGAAAGGCTCACCAGTAAGAATTACAACAGTCACCGCTTACCTCGTAGCATACGGCACTGTCCGTGATCCTTAAGAAGAGTTAGTAGAAATGCCTTGCCCATCTTGCCCCTGAACCCCTTGAAAGGTACATGACTGCTGTGTTGGTGTTTAGGGGGAGCATCTCACTTACCAGGGACTGACTTCTCCCTTGATCCCTTTGTAGGGATGGAGACCTCCCCCCTGGTGATGAAAAATTCCCTGGGATTGCAACCTCCAAGCCAGACGTTTTGTGTGACACAAAGTCAAGAACTCCCCAAGTCCTGCAGTAGCAGAAACAGCCACATACTTGAGAGTAACCCACCATCTGAACTTGGGGACATTTCAGTGACAGCTCCAGTCCAGAGTGCCAGGCGTCTCCTGGCCCTGCCTCCAGCTCCAAGCCAGGGACAAATAGAGAGTAAGCACGTGGATGATATCAAAACCAAGCTTTCAAAGCCTCTGGATGCCTACCAGATCCCAACAGAGAACCAAGATCCTCCACTACTCCCTTTAGGAATCCCTGATAGTCACCAGCCGCTGGCCTGCACCGATCCCCTCAGCCAAGAGGAGCAGCCTGGTTCTGAAAATGCTGATCTGGGAGAGAACAGCCGGAGTCGTCAGGACCTAGGGACACTTGAAAATGGGATTGAACCTAGCAGTGGTCTTGCAGACATTACTACACTGGCGGAGGATATTCACCTTCCCCAGCTCTTTAATCCTTTGAAAGATCTTGATCAATCCCAAGGTCCCAACGTGATCAAAGCTAAAGACACCAGAGCCATTAAGGTGAATCAGGTGCAGGAAAAGCCAAGTGTCATAAAGGTTCCCTCTGATCAACCCAGGAAGAACAAACAGAAAGCCTCTGAGCCTATCAGTGGCGCTCCCAAGGCCAAAATCCAGCCAAAGAATCCAGAGTGCCTGTTAGGGGGAGAAGTGGTTACATGCCACGCTGCAGTCAGTGACAGGGCTCCTGTGAACACGGCCAAGCACTCTCAAGGCAAACCTCAGAAAGCTGCATCCAGAAAGATCAGCAAAACTAAGAGCCACGGGCAGGAAAAGACCAAAAGGACCAGAGGGAGAAACAAGGCTGAGGAGAACAAGCAGTCAGGGAACAAAGTCAAGGCAGAAGAGAAGCCAGCAATCCCCCACACGAAGCGAAAGGAACACCAAACTGAGCTTCTCCAACAGAGCTTTCAAAAGCCTCGAACCTCCCTTGGCG